>NC_031502.1:55811628-55831813 GCF_000237925.1 Schistosoma mansoni
TTCTGGTTGATTCAACCTTTCCGCTGACGCCAAGTTTACTAAAAGATAACTAGCAATAGACTGAAATTTACCACGCAAAGTCCATACATCATCCAAGCGACCACGTGAAGGTAAATCCAGTTGAGATTGATCACATTTTGACCGATGCCTTATTGCAAGTTGTTTAAGCAAAGAGCGAAAATGTCGGGAAGTAATACTTCTATGTACAACATTAGCGTTATTATGAGGTGAACTTTCTGTGTCCACCAACCCGGTTAAAGCGTCGGAAATTCACTTTTCGTCTTCTCAATTTCGTAAACAACAGTGATGCCACGAGAAGGCAGTGAGTAGGACTTCCTTGGCAGAGGCTGTATACGCGTGGCCATGTGAGAGCATTTGGAGAGAGAGCGGACTCTCCCCACTTTCGGCCGTACCAGAGCATTTTTTGAAGAAATGAAATAACAAACAAAATGAGTAAAGGCAATTATTGAACGCTTTAACCTCATTCAAGCCCTATACCCATAATATCCTTAAACCAGAACCTATCATGAAAAAAACTTGGCCTCTGAATTATATATCTGTTATGTCCTAATGAGGAATAAATGAATGGTAACTGCTAGGAATCTTTTACGGACTATCATTACATATATTCTTATTGGATAACTATTGGGTAGCTATATTACATGCATATTCATATTCATTTTATTACATGCTTCCATTTGATATATTGACTACTATTATAAGATTTACTATTCTTAAGTTATTCCTAATTTATTAGTTATAGTTTCTCATACTCACAGCTACTCTCGACTTGATCTTATCTAACTGTCATTTTTTTCATCTTACGGTGTGATGCGGTCTGATTGGCTTGTATACAAACTGCGTATGGCCGAAATACATGATTCATTCAGTGGAAGCCGATATTGTGTTCTGGACTCAAATGGATAGGGCTAGGTGAGAAGAACAAATAAAAAGTCAGAGTTGATTCTAGATTGTTCGTACTGGTTAACGCGTCACTGGTTTGACACAGTATCAAAGTCGTATAAGTTGGTGTTCTAATTGGCGGTCTTATCGCGTGATAAATGGAGGGGGCATAAATTACTTATTTACGCCTGTTACCCCTAATGGAGCATAGGCTGTAGATTAGTATTCTCCAACCCACTCTGTCTTGGGCATTCTTTTCTACTTCTATCCAACTTTTGTTCATTCTTCTCACATCTGTCTCCATTTCTTGGCGTAATTTGTTATTTGGTCTTCCTCTTTTCCTTTGGCCATTTGAGGGCTTGACTTGTGACGCAGTTCGGTGCCTTCCTGAATGTGTGTCCTATCCACTTCCAGCACCTCTTACTGATTTCTTCCTCCACTGGATTCTAGTTTGTTATCTCTCACAGTAGGTTGTTGCTGTTAGTGTCTGGCCAACGGATCCGAAGTATTTTGAGTAGACAATTGTTAATAAACACCTGTATCTTCTGGATGATGGCTTTCGTAGTTCTCTACGTCTCCACCCCATACAGTAGAACTGTCTTGACATTTGTATTGAAAACAGACTTTGGAGTTGGTTGGAAGTTGTTTTTAGTTCCAGATGTTCTTCAGTTGTAGATATTTTGCTCTCGCTTTGCCGATTCGCGCCTTCACATCTGCATCAGATCCACAGTGCTCATCAATGATGCTTCCCAGATATGTAAAGGTTTTCACATCCTCCAAAGTTTCTGTCAAGTGTGATTCGATTGGTGCATGTTGTGTCGTATCGGAGAGTCTTGCTTTTCCCTTTGTTTATGTTGAGACCTACTGCTGCTGAGGCTGCTGTTACACTGGTCGTCTTCTCTTACATTTGTTGTTGCGTGTGTGATAGAAGAGTCAGATCATCTGCGAAGTCTAAATCGTCCAGCTGCATCCTAGATGTCCATTGTATCCCGTGCTTCCCTCCAGATGTTGACGTCTTCATGATCGAGTCGATAACCAGGAGAAAGAAAAAGGGTGAGAGTAAGCAAACTTGGCTGACACCGGTCTTTACCTCGAATGAGTCGGTGAGTTGTCCTCCATGAACTATTTGGCAGTTTAATCCATCATAGGAATTCCGTATGATATTGACTATCTCCGCAAGTACGCCGTAGTGTCGAAGAAGCCTCCATAGTGTTGTCCTGTTTACGCTATCAAATGCTTTCTCGTAGTCAATGAAGTTGATATAGAGTGACGAATTGGTGTTTCTTTTGTGTAGACGAGGAAGACGAGCGTTATAAAATCAAGTATAAATTTGTACACTCCCAGCTCTATTTCACTAATTTAATGTAAAAGCCAGTGAAACACTATCCGTTTTGGTCTACATTTAATCTGACATCAAGATGTTAAGGATTTATCTATTTAGCCTAGAACATTTATAAATTGGGGACTCAAATCTTAATCCCTAAGCAACGTAGATGTGAAGGATTTTATCATTGATCTATTTGTTTCTACAATTATTTCATATAAAGAGAATGATTAGGTAAATAATTTGAAAGTACTATAACACATAGAAATATAAATGAAATACAAACACCATGATAAATATGTGCGTTACCTTTAGTCCATACTCTCATAAGTTTTTGTAAATGTAATGATCGTGTAACACACTCCTCCATAGAACGTTTCTCTGAAAGACGTTGAATCAATCCCTCCAATTCAAATCTGGATAACAAAAATAGGAAGACTGTATTATTTCTAACACCGCCTGTAGCTCTTTTAGAGTTACTGCCGGTCCCAAGCCCGGGTAAAGGAGGAGGGTTGGGCATGGGGTTAGCGACCTTATACAGTAGAAAAACTAACTCGCTAAAAAAACGCGAACTAGAAAAAATAATTTAAACCATTTAAACTCTGCCCTGGGAGTTGAAGGAATAATTATGACGCCGGGAAATAGAGGGAGATATGAAAAGGATGAATAACAACTGGAAAGAACTGGAAAAGGCCCAGGACAGAGTTGGATGGAGAATGCTGGTGAGAGGCCTATGCTCCTCCTCCACGAGGGGTAACAGGCGTAAATAAGTAATATTATTTCTGGTTTTGGAAAAGATATGAGAGAAGAAGAGAAAATTACTGTTTGACGTACGCTACTTCAAAGTTTTGTAATTTATGCTTTTCAAGTTCAGCATTTGCTTGTTGAATAATTTCTTGACATACATTCAGATTAAATTTTCGTAGATTAACACCAACCGCTAAAAAATAATGATGATAATACAAAGGAATATCATAACCAAGTGTAAATAAAAGGTGATGATAACTGTTACAAGCATATTTACACTGATTAATCAGTGAGTAGTAAACAATGTTATGATTTTTTCATAGTTGCAAGCGTGAGTCAATTGAAGCTAGACCACCATGGAAAACCTGGAAGCACTGGACGGCCGTCTCGTCTTATTATGGGGCTCCTCAGCAGTGCGCATTGCGAGACTCAGACCCAGGACCTACCAGTCTCGAGCGCGAGCACTTAACCGATAGACCACTGAGCCGGCATCCGATGGCGTTTATGTCTAACTCCAACCAATCCATGAACTTGAGCGACCGTTCACCAATTGTCTTCAGTGAGTTCCTAACTCACAACAGACGTGGTTTGAACTCCACTGGTCACTGTTTCTCACTAGAACTCCAGGATATACCTCTTGAAGCCAGTCACTAGTGAGCATATGATTATTATTAATATTATTATTTTCCTTGATGGTCTAGCTTCAATCGACTCACGCTTGCAACTATGAAAATACTAAATCTCCAGAAAACCCTCTCTGATAATGTTATGTTTATATGGCCAATATAATAAATTGAATGCTATTGATAAAATTATGTGACCACTAGTCTAAGTGACTCGATGATGATTGTAATACATTGAAACGTTAGATGGTTGGAGGTTGTCAGTAAAAAAGCCCTGAACCTAGGTTTTGTGTTATTTGGACTTCATCAGTAAGTTATATCTACAATCTTGAGGAAACTGATGGTCCCCATGGAATTCGAACGTGTTCCACCTAGCGTCACAATGAGACGTTACCAATGGACCATTCTGGACATGTGGAATATTAGTTCCCTCAAGATACGCTTTGTTGGTTAGTGTTAACTAGTATGAAACTTAGGTTCATAGGTTTTTTTCAAATACCTTTCATGACCTAACATAGTAAGATTAACATAAAACGGCTTCAGCTTGGTTTTGTTATTTTGTTTCATCATTTCACAATATTAGCTATTATTTTAAACGATTAGATGACTTGAAAGCTTTACACAAAAAGCATTTTTGTTGGGTTCTAAACTAACAATGATAGTTATTCAATTAGAGAGAATATGACTATTACGGAGCCAACTGATACTCAAAGAGCAGGGAAAATGTCATGTATGTACACTTCAAATGATATACAACACAGCATGTTGAATGGAAAGAGAAGATAAGTCTTTGAGAAAGAACTAACCTTTAATTCTTGAACCATGTACCAAGTACAGGTAGATATACATGGGTTTTTTATACAGTGAGATTAAGTGATAATACATTCCTGCCCAAAACGAAGCAGATGAGCTAGGGTTTGAAATCAAGATACTATGGTTGAAAGTCAGTTGCTCCAAATTGTGCCACCGCTCCAAATAGCGATAAATAAATACTTTATCCCTAATCTTTTAACTCATTACTTGTTTTAATGGCTGTTTATAAAAACACAAACCACATCTAGTAAATACCATTATTATGTGGAAGGCATCTAGTACTTTGTATACGAGACTATGGTTTACATCAATCTTTTCCCAATTAACCATATTATCTAACAGACTAAGATTGAATAGGCTCTATATTACGGTGACCAATAACTGCATAGATCAATATATGAGAATTTTCTAAAATTGCAACTTACCGATTGTAATGCAATGGGCAGCTTTCACTTTTCCAATGTCGCAATCACGTAAATACGCCTTCAAAATATCTAAAATAAGGGTACCTGAGATCACCTGAAAATATCATTGACAAACGAAAATGAGTGAGAGAGTTTATGAAAACTGTTTAAAACTGTTATCAAATGGAAAGCTTATTGGAAAACTGAGAACAATGAACTATCTAACTGTGTTATCCTAGTTTTAGACTCCTTAGCAATGCGTAAATATTAGTCGATATGCTTGCAGGAGAGTTGTTGTGAATGAGCTGCGTTAATGAACCACAAAAAAGGATGAAACAACTAACTGACTTGTGCATTTTATTTATTTATTTAAACACATATATATTGGTACAAAGGGGCACCAGATACATATGCACCACACAAATCAAATGAGATTTGTGTGAGGGCTGTGATACTGATCAGGTGCCCAAACTGAAACAGGTGGTTTTCTTAGCGGACTACACCCCGAGCCTTTGACTTAAAGGTCTGATCCACAAGGCAGTGGAGCATCGTGAGGAGATGCATTCCCATGGTAGCCGGTGACCAACAATTGGTTCATATGCCATTTGTTCCTTCAAGATACTGGAGCCCATGTGCACCATTGGTTTGGAATCAGGGTTTTCCGACTGTCTTTGGGTCAACCCGGTTAAAGCGCCGGACATTCGCTTTCCTTCCTCTCAATTTCGTAAACAACAGTGATGTCACGAGAAGGCAGTGATTAGGACTTCCTTGGCAGAGGCTATATGCGCGTGGCCATGTGAGAACATTTTGAGAGCGAGCCCTCCCCACTTTCGGCCGTACCAGGGCATTTGGGGGCAAAAATAATGAAGAAAAACAGTGTGAAACTATAACACAAATGTCTCAGTTGGAGATAAATGCCCAACTTGAAAATCTCTACAATCAACTGAAAACACTATCCAATATGTCTTTAGATAATCAAAGTTAGTGTAAAGCTAAACTGATGGATATAGCGTACCAATTTCATAATTTTGGACCAAAGCAGAGAAGTCAGTGAATAGGACTTCCCTGTCAGAGGCTATATATGCGTGGCCATGTGGGAGCAGTCCGAGAGCGAGGGCGATCCCTCCCCACTTTCGTCCGTACCAGGGCATTTGGGGATTTTGTGCTCTTTAGTTTTCGATGGTTCCTCTTACCACCCACCCCATCACTCCCCATACATCATGTTAGCAACAATAATGATATAAAAACAGACTACTAAATCAAAAACTAAATTATCATTCAATCCTTTTTTTTATAACTATAAAATAAAAACAATCAATAAATTACTTACTCCAAAACGATATAAATAAGCTAAAAATATTGAATATGTACAAATTCCATTTGATGATAATTGTACTTGATTATTATTATTAGGGAATAGTCGAAATATAATAAATTCAACCAAATAACCAATCAAAGAGATTGATTGAAATAAAGAATGTAATGTTATATGAATACAAGTAATACATATAGCTAATTCTTGATGTAACCAACCAAGTTTAGTATTACGGTTTATTTGAGTACACTAAAGAATATATCAGAAAAGATGAGAGAAATATCAAAGCATACTTCAATTAAATTACAAACTTCTTCAATAAAATATGTTCGTACTAATGCACGTGGATATTGATGAAATAAATTACATAATTCCATGATAATTTTTGACATTTGTGATTCAGATAAACGATTTAATGAACTACGTATAGATTTACATAAATTTTCATTGATATCATCATGATGATGATCATGTAACATTGGGTCATTGACTTGATCTAATTGAATAGATTGATCTGTACAGGTGATCGGTTCATCTAATAATGAATCAACTGCACACATACAAAACAATTAGAAAATCAATATAAAAACTAACCAGTTGAATGTTGATCATCATGATCAGTAATTGATCTACTACTACTATTATTAGTAGTAGTAGTATTTTGACCATATAAATCAACTGGTTTACTCTCTAAAATAGATTGGGTTATTATATAACTTTAACACGAATACTTTTCTTTGAAGATACACCAATAGTAGTACATAGAACATTATTATTGCTATCCGTATTATCTTTTTCAATATTGACCTGTTTCTCAAAATTTAATATATCTAAAGTGTAAATATGTGGTTAACAACAAAACAACAAGTAAAATGTACAATCGAATCCACATTGTGCTAACCAAAGTGGAGCTTTTTCTCTCTTTTGTTTGCTTTTTGTAGAAGTACGATTCATTTTCAGCTTTTTTGATAATTGTTTAAGAATTTTTTCTTCTTTTTCATTATCTTCAAGTAAATGCTGTTTACGTAGTTCAGTGTAATTTAATTTCCTATAAAAGTTAATATGATTGAATATTAGTGTACTTTTTTTTGAAAACAGAAAATTTTGATAATAACATGATAAACTTACTTGTTTACAATGGTTGGAAGAGAGTTAGGGGGGTGGCCAAACCAAAACGTGGCATCAGAGCTTGAAGTCACTAACTTTTAGTCTAAGCGATGTTGATAGATGCAGACTACTTGGTTAGGGTCCGCGTGACTATCGTAACCAATGGTTGGAGACTCTAGATAACATGGCTCAGAAACGATCCCTTAAACCTTGAGATTAAAATTGCTTCATATCTGTCTGTATTATATTCTTATATACAACCTTCCTTTTATATATTACCACCACTAAATTAACTACTTCTATGAATTTGGTGTTTATCAAGTTGTGCTAACGAGGCATGGCAACTTGGGCCGATGCATATATGTGCCTGGTCCTACATTGTAGCTGACTGACTTGGTTACGACAGAAGTATAGGTTTAAGCAATGATTTTTAGGTGGAAAATAAGTCATTGATATAATGGTAATCATTTTCACAATTCATTAGTCACTGTGTGGTGATCGATGCCATACGTGTCAAGTTCTTCTTAGTGCTGACCGAATGCTATCGATCAAGTTGCAATGTCGCCACTAGTCTAGGTGGCTCGACACTGCGTGCACTATGTTGAGATAAGATGGTGGTTGGAGGTGATCAACACACATATATATTGGTACAAAAGGGCACCAGGTACATATGCGCCACACAAAATAATGAAAGTAGGAAGAGAAGGGATGAAAAGATAAGGCGGACTGAAATGTACAACCAGAAGACTCTTTCAGTTAAGAAAGTTAGAACCATTCTTTATGTAGAAAGTAAAAGAAGGTTGCAGCAGGATCGCCACTGGCTTCTATTCTGAGCCATATCTGATAACGTCTCTAGCCACTGTGTTGCACCATCTCTCGGACCCCAGCCAGGGAGTCGTGAAGGTCCAGCAGAAGCTAGCCCTTTGCAGCTTTCTTTCATGCCACGACACCATGTCATACACTGACCTGAGGTGATCAACAGGAAACCCTGGACCCGGGTTTCGTGCTACTTGACACTCATCAGCAAGATGTACCTGTAATCTTTGTGGAACCGATGCTCCCTGGCGGATTCGATCCCGTGTCACCTACCCTCACAGTCAGAGACGTTACCACTGAGCTATGCGGGCCAAGACAGGCCTCCTGTAGGATTGAGATGTAATCACAATTCATTGATCACCGGGTGGTGATCAATGTCATGCGTGTCAAGTCCTTCCTTTCTTACGTCATAACTCCGCCTGTAGCTCTTCCAGGGTTACTGCCTGTCTCATGCCCGGGTAAAGGAAGAGGATCGGACATGGGGTCAGCAACCCTATCCCGCAGAAAACAACCTTGCAGAAAAACGCTAACCAGGACATGCTGGTAGGCGGCCTATGCTCATCCACGAGGGGTAACAGGCATAAGTAGAAGGTAAAGTAAGCCGGTCATCATCAATAAAGAAGCTAGCACACAAGTGCGATGGTGTGCATTGCCATACTACATTATTATGATGGGGCGAATATAACAAGTTGGGTTACAAAAAAGATCGAAATAATGTAGTGGTAATCATCATAAGAAAGACTAAACAATGGGGAATATAGTTCAAAAAGTTAGTGTAAAGGTATGTGTGGTCGAGAGGATGATAAACAAAAGGACGTATCTGCGCTATTGTGAACAATTTTGGGTCATTTTAGCCAGAACTACCAACTACTGGTCACAAATATCGCGCAAACCCTAACCAGATAATCTGTATCTATTAATGTGGATTGAATCAACAGTTGACCAATCTACTAATAATCTATTTCGGTCATTAAGAACTGTATTCTGAAGGTTCTACTCATTATACACATGTATGTTAACATTCAATATTGGTTCAATACAGTTACTTCATTATATTATACAGGGTAGTAAGGATTTCACCAAATAAAATCATCGAAAAAGAAGCATTCTTATTTATAAGTGAGTCATTTGTGATCTTTAAATATTTAGAACCATTCTTTATTGACTTACTTTTTCTTTGACTTCGTCATATTTCTGAAAAGAAAATAATTTTTAGGATAAAATTACATTTTCAAATTTTCTAAAACATTTGCTAGGTACAGATATTCATGTACTTGGCCTTGAGGCATAGCTCAAATATGAGGGCTACTGATACGACTCAGCTGTAAAATCCGAAGTAGGTGGAGCGGAATTCAGACCTTAGGCTCGGTGGCTGAAAGTTGAGTTCTCTAACAACTGGCAAGCTTTTAAAACACTGAGTTCTTTAGTAGGATAGGATGTTTATGAATGCTGTTCAATCAGAAGATAGCTGACACAGCGCCAAAAACACGGAGAACTAGACGGGTATTTTGTTATACATGACCCCCCCACACACAATATTGACGAAGCGAATGAAATTAGAAGTGTAACCTGAATGCAAATGTTTAAAGAAAGGTCATGCGTTAGGTCATTATTCACAGTAGGTTGTTTAGCGCGTTTTGTAACAGCACTTACAACACTGACAGTCTTCACTGTCAGTACTTGCGTTACTAACGCACCCACTATCGTTCTTTTTACAGGCTAGAGCCAATAGGCTCATAGCCTCCTGGATCAATATCGTCTTGTTGGTACAGCAGAACATACAAAGCCAGTGCGAATTAGGCTTAGAGCATCTTTTGTATGCAGCTGGACTGAGACGGGTACACATCTTGTGGAACCACTTTCTGAATTCATTACACTGCATCCCTTCATCTACGGGGAATAAACAGTTTGGCTGTCCACATTTGAATGCACTGCCAACCATTGTAATTAGATTAGGGTTAAAACAAAATATGATCACAATAATAACACAAATGTCAGAGTATATGCAAAAGAAGGTACCACGAGACAAAGTTTTCAACGAAATTTCAAACCTTAACTGAAATAATTCAAGTTAAAGTAGACCAAGAATACTTTTGATGCAACAAATACACAAAAGCAACGATAATCACAACAAGTACAAAAATCACTGCCATTTTTGAAACGCGCGCGTGGACCAATGATGCTCATGTACAGTCGGTTCACAGAGAATTTTAGAAAAGACTTAACAATTAAGCGCCTACAACAAATCAAACTACTAAGAAGTTGCTGTATTAGTAATTTCGAGTATTAAATGACTTGTAGACCCTGTGCAGACTACCGTGATTTTGTCCTTCGATGTAATATATGTTGAAGGAAGACGTTTGCTAGAGTAGGAACATTTATCACTCGATCCAGATTGAGATTAAGGCATATTATAATAATTTCCGCCAACTGTATAATAAAAGCGCCAGTAACATTGGCTGCAATAATCGCAGATGTTACTGAAGCTTCGGTTGTGCAGTGGTACGAATATTGTAGGGACATATCCATGATAAAAGTGATAAACTTATACAGCCGGAGTACACACAAACAATAACGAAGCTATGTGGTCGAGGCTGAGAGGGTTCTTATGACCTTATCATGGCTCCAGAGACCGACTACTATGGAGCCGTATGGATGAGTTCCTCTACCTTATGCATTACGGTTTTGGAACCTTTGAACTTTTTTCTAACATTGAAAAGTTTTTGGACCATATAAGAGAAGTGTATCCACTTTAATTATTTGGTTTTGTATAATAAATTTTTACTCTGTGCTGACTGTTTACTGATTGGCTAACATTTCCCAGGGTCACTTTAAGATTCCTCAAAAGGTCGTCCATAAATTATAGTCTCGCCAAGATAACACCTCAATTGTTCTGTGCAAATATTCGGTTTTTAAAATGATTAAAATCAATGGAAATATGTTTTATACAACGATTAATTAAATTTTAGATGATGTTCAAGCTAAATTACAAAACAGACCTGCTACTGAGGCAAACTGTTCGTTAGAGAACTTAATGTGTGTTATTATGCAATCAAGAGTCTTTAACGAATTTAGGCAGTATTTCCTTTCTTATTTCTTTAATACTTAGCCCTGAATTTCCCAATTTTGTAGACAAAAAGGTGGTTATGCAATGGATTATGACTGGTGTCAGTTGGTAATGAAAACTCCATGGGTAATAACCTTAACTCATAACACTAGCCCGTCTCCTAATATGTGTGTATATACGTAAGTCTCACCTTTTTCCTTGAATACACGGGATAATTTCCCATGTAAGAGTTAGTCATACATATCAAAACTTTTATTCGAATATTATTCCATTACTTCATTCTTCTATTTGGTTTATAACGAGGTAGTGATTTTTCTTTGGCTGATAAGTCGCTCACGGTCACCGGTACATTATACTTCTACCCAATAAGGAAAGCAGGAGTTTGCAGTTGATCGCAATATGAAGAGTTTGCGTAAAGTGAACGTGATAAAGTTTTTGAGAGGCGATGCCTACCAAAATGAAACGCTAGTACGTGTATGTGTGGATGAAATGACAATGTACGTGTCAAGAATCATAAGATACTCCGATATAAGATAGGTTTAGGACGATAGAACTTCAAATGGTTCGAGTGGTTGTGGACGGAATAGAAGCTTTTGCTTAACGGGCTTCCGTGTCTAGTAGCAGTGGATCACCAATACGTCCAGGCAAGAACTTAGGAATCAGTTTCAGTTTGGAAAGGACAGGAGGCTTGATGGCCTGTGTTGAGACATTACGTTTAGAATACCAGGATTAATTTATCTAGGTTTTGGAACAAATGGACAACCCAATGAAAAGTGACCAATAAATTACAGATAGGTTAGTAGCTCTTTCCTGACAAAATATCCACAAACTTACCATTCACCACGACGACTTAGACCTTGAAAACAAAAATACCGCGGTTGGCTGCAAGCACTGAAGCTTCAGTCTTCAGTAATAAGGATAGTAGGTTGATGAACCTGTGTTAATCCTGACAGATTTCCTTCCAGTGAAGGTCCAGCTTCTTTTTGAAAATGTTCACTGATGGTGCTGATACCACTTGTTCTGGTAAAGCGTTCCAGTCATTGACCACTCGATGAGAAAAACGGGACCCCACCTTTAATTTATTAGATCGCGGTTTCAGAACCTTCTTGCTATGACCCCGGAGATTATTAGTGCTGGAGGGAGCAAAAAGGTAAGACATATTAACACCCAGATCATAATTAAAGATACGAAATGCCAGTATAAGGTCACCTCGCGTTCAAATTCAGATTTGCTTAGTAAGGACAGAAAGTCCACGGCCTCTGTCATTCCTTTTCTAGCATGCTTCTTGAGTGTTCAGTCCTCTCTTGAATGAGTCAAATGAAAGTGTGAAAATCACTGCTTCAAGCAGCAGGCTCCAAGTATTGATAACTTAATTTGAAAACCTGTGTAGCTGTAAATAATTCCCCAAAATCAATAGCTCATTAAGTGTTCGACATTGGATGCTGACCATGTTGTTTAAATGGACTTGTTTAGCTGAAGGCTTTCGGTCATGCATCCGCACCAGATCACGTTGCAACACAGCGTGGGACACAGCTCCTACGTTGCAATAGCCAGTTAAGAACGAAGTCTCTCGATATATTGGTAACGAATCAAATATATCTTTCCTGTCTCTTCTCGTCTGACTTCTGGTTTCTATTTGACTGGGAACGAACGATTATAGAAGATACTACTGGTTGCTAGTTGTAAAACTAGAATATCCGTGGTATCTTCAGTGGTGAGACCGACGTGATCTGGTACACCAAGTCAATATACCGTGAGTCTGTTCCATTTTGGAATATTATTATTTATTGTTATTCTTTATTTGAATTTTATATATTGTGATATACTGTTTTTTCGCGAATTTTTTTCCCGGATATATTTTAATTAGACATTTTGCGTTATCTATATTACTATGACGGAACACTCACCTAAGGTTTTTAAGTTAAAGTCTATTCCCCCTATTTCGGTTCAGTTAACGCCATTTTGGCCCGACAATATCGAGTCCTGGTTCTGCTACGCAGAAGCTGATTTTTGCATGCACGGAATCACGGACTCGCGCACACGATTCCTCGCGGTAGTTAAGGCGTTACCGCGCGAGTTTAACAGGTACATAACACCTAGTATGTCTACTAGTGATGTTCTCGAACCTTACAAAACTCTCAAATGTTCGATTTTAAAACGTGGAGACCTAACCGACCGACAACGGTTAGACCAACTCTTCCATAACACCGACTTGCAACATGGTTCTGCGACGGACATGTTGCTTAGAATGAGAGAAGTCATCGGCCAACGAACTTTCGATGATGGCCTATTCAGACAACTTTTCTCGTCTAAACTTCCTCATCAGGTGCAGGCAGTGCTTGTTTCATTTCAAAACAACGCCATAGATGAGCTGGCTGCATCTGCCGACCGAATCTTAGAAATCACTAAATCTTCTAAGGCCGAGGTTTTTTCCGTCACGGAAAAACCTCAATCGACCCCGACTGACATAGCCGAACTATGTCACACGCTTACACGATATCTTAGGTTTCGTAATGACCGTAGTCGGTCAAAAACACCGCGTAGAAGTGTCTCACGTAGGCGATCTGGCTCTCGACCACGAGAGACAGACAATCCCGACTAGTGTGGGTATCATAACCAGTACGGTAAGTCTTCCAGAAATTGCAGGAAACACTGCAATTATCCGACCCCAAAATCGAGTGACACGAAAAACAGTTCGGGAAACTTCCCAGCCGGCACGCGTTAACGGCAACCGTAGCCGGCGAACACAGCCGCCTCTTATATGTCACGGATGTGACTACGAGAGCTCGCTACCTCGTCGACACTGGCGCAGAAGTTAGCGTTCTTCCCACGAACTCCAAAGACAGACTTCAAGAGTCTGTTTTCAGTTTACAGGCGGCTAACGGAAAACCAATCGCTACTTACGGTAAAAGGTACGTCTACCTTAACGTGGGTTTACGCAAACCCATACACTGGATTTTCGTGGTTGCAGATGTCTCTATGCCAATCATTGGTATAGATCTGTTACAATACCACAATCTACTCATCGACACACGCTCACGAAAGTTAATAGACGGAAACACTAAGTTATCCGTTTGCGTAACTCCTTGTTCCGGTTGCAGGTTATCCCCAGTCACGATTAAGCACACCATAGACCCCTTGTACCAATCAGTACTCGACAAATACCCCGGGATATACCAATCGCAATCGAAATTGCCTTGTGTAACCAGCAATGTTACACATCACATCTCGACTACAGGACCACCTGTATTTTCGAAAGCCCGTCGACTCGCTCCCGAAAAACTTAGGTTAGCCAAAAACGAATTCGAGCATATGATAGATTTAGGTATAATTCGACCATCGAATAGTCCATGGTCATCCCCATTGCACATGGTCCCTAAAAAGGACAGCAATGATTGGCGGCCAACTGGTGATTATCGGTGTCTGAATGCTAAAACCATTCCCGATCGTTACCCGCTGCCTCATATTCACGATTTGACAGCTACCTTGAAAGGTACAACAGTCTTTTCAAAAATCGACTTAGTTAAGGCCTATAACCAAATACCGATGGCACCTGACGACGTTCCTAAAACCGCCATCATCACTCCCTTCGGTCTTTACGAATTTCTACGAATGCCTTTTGGTTTAAGAAATGCGGCTCAAACCTTCCAAAGGTTTATAGACGACGTCTTCCGAGGTCTCAACTTCGTACATGCGTATGTTGATGACTGTCTAATAGCAAGTCCGGACAGAGAATCGCATCTCAAGCATCTGGACATTGTTTTCGATCGACTCCAAAGGCATGGCATTACTGTAAACATTCAGAAATGCCAAATCGGAACTAACTCCTTAGACTTCTTAGGACACACTATTGATGCCCAAGGCATCCGACCCCTTAGGAGCAAAGTGGCGGCCATTCTAGATTACCCAGAACCAACCACGATCAAACAGTTACGAACTTTCAACGGCCTTGTAAGTTTCTATAGACGGTTCATACCCAAATGCGCATCCCTTATGAAACCGTCAACCGATCAGCTTCGTGGAAATGAGAAATCAATTAGTTTAGACGACACAGCCCGTAAAATATTCTCCACAGTTAAGGAACACATCGCTAAAGCAACCCTGCTTGCTCATCAGGACACTCAAGCGCCCATTAGTATCGCCGTAGACGCATCCGACTCAGCAATCGGAGGAGTCTTACAACAATGTGTTAACAACTCGTGGCGACCTTTAGGATTTTTCTCGAGACGGTTGCTAGACGCGGAATCTAGGTACAGCACGTTCGGTAGGGAACTCCTAGCTATGTATTGTGCTGTACGGCATTTCCAACATTCCATCGAAGGAAGGGAATTCGCGCTTTTTACCGATCACAAACCTCTTACCTTCTCCTTAAGTTCATCTTCAGACAAGTACTCACCGCGAGAGTCTCGACAACTCGACTACATTTCGCAGTTTACTTCAGACATACAACACATTTCTGAAGCGAACAATGTATTCGCAGATGTCTTGTCTCGAATAAATTCCTAGAACAGTTTCCAAGGAATCGATCTTCTTAAACTCTCTCAGCTTCAAAAAGAAGACATTGATCTTCAGCATGAGTTATCCTCGACAACTCTTAAACTAAGTATTAAGCAGATGGGAACAGGTAAGGAAACCTTACTCTGTGACACATCTACAGGTAGGGATCGTCCAATAGTACCAAAACCTTATCGACTCAACGTCTTCAATACGTTGCACAATCTTTCTCATCCAGGTGCTCGTGCAACAGTCAAACTTATAGCCGAACGGTTTTGCTGGCCTGGCATGAATAAAGACGTGAGGGAGTGGGCACGCTCCTGTGTAAGCTGTCAGAAAGCTAAGGTCATACGACACAACAAATGTCCCTTAGGCTCTTTCAAAACCCCTGACTCTCGTTTCGACCACGTCCATCTAGATTTGGTAGGATTCTTACCCGACTCAAACGGATACTCATATCTCTTAACATGCGTAGACCGTTTCACTCGATGGCCAGAAGCAGTACCTATTAAGGACATTACTGCTGAAACTGTGGCCCGCGCTTTCGTCGAACGATGGGTAGTAAATTTCGGCTGCCCTTCCACGATCACTACAGACCGCGGACGCCAGTTCGAATCTGGACTTATCCGTTGTCTGACCTCACTTTTAGGAATCACGCGCTTCCGAACGACCGCCTACCACCCACAAGCAAACGAGTTGGTAGAACGTTTTCATCGACAACTTAAAGCTTCATTATCAGCTTCAAACGTTTCACAGTGGACAGACGCTCTTCCACTCGTCTTGCTAGGTATCCGCAATGCAGTGAAAGCTGACATTGGATACACGGCATCTCAACTCGTTTACGGAACGACACTCCGACTCCCAGGAGAATTCGTGGATCCTTCAGCTTCTTTATTGAACATGGATCTAAACTCTTACACGAGTAGGCTTACAAACGCTATGCGTTCAGTTAAACCTGCTCACACTCGACCTCAATCAACTGATGTTTTCGTTCAACCCGAATTACGACATAGTACACACGACTTCGTTCGTCGAGACTCACATCGACGACCCCTCGAATCAGCATACGAAGGACCCTTCAAAGTTCTTCAACGCGAACCTAAGTACTATGTAGTCGGTAAGAACGGTACGAACGATAGCATCAGTATCGATCGCTTAAAAGCAGCGTACTTAGAAGGAAACCCTAGCTACGTCGAATTTCCTTCGGGACAATCGTACGACACGGCTCCTACACTCGTAGTACCCTACACGACAACTGACACACAACTTGATACTTCGTCAACGTCGACAGATAAACCTAAAACAACGCGTTCTGGAAGACGAGTAAGATTTCCAGAACATCTTAACGAATATTGCACGTAGGACATAAGCTTTATCTTGAATTACCCTTTCATAGTTTATTATAAAAATTTTTTTTAATATGCTCATTTTGTTTATTTATATAAAAAACAAAACATTTTTATTTTTTTTGAGCGTATATATATTTTTTTTATGTATAAAAAAACCAAAAAAAAACCCACTTTTTTCCGATCGCTTTTACGCTGTTTGTAGGTGTATAAGTTTATTTTTTTTTCGGCTCATCTTGTGTCCTTACGCAAGTACGAGTGTATTTTCGACGTGCACCCACACGTTTTATTTTTCCTCTTTTCCAGGACGGCTAGAAAAGAACGAAGTTTCGCAAGGAACCGAAATTTTCATTGTACTATATTTCTTTATTGTTATGTTGTACATTTTGGTCCCACAGTTTAAGGAAAGACAACCAGACGCTGCTAAACGAAGCAAGCTATCAGAAGAGTGTTTACCAACGACAAACTTGTTGGGTTTAAACTTCTGGCTGGTCACGTCTTAGGGGCATCACTACCTCACTAGGGGGGGAGTGATCTGTAGCTGTAAATAATTCCCCAAAATCAATAGCTCATTAAGTGTTCGACATTGGATGCTGACCATGTTGTTTAAATGGACTTGTTTAGCTGAAGGCTTTCGGTCATGTATCCGCACCAGATCACGTTGCAACACAGCGTGGGACACAGCTCCTACGTTGCAATAGCCAGTTAAGAACGAAGTCTCTCGATATATTGGTAACGAATCAAATATATCTTTCCTGTCTCTTCTCGTCTGACTTCTGGTTTCTATTTGACTGGGAACGAACGATTATAGAAGATACTACTGGTTGCTAGTTGTAAAACTAGAATATCCGTGGTATCCTCACCTGTATGCCAAGGGTATTTTGTTCGTTCTTGGCTTTAGCATTCCCCTTCTGTGTCCTCTGAGATGTCTCAATCTGGTGGGAAGTAAAATAGAGGATATATCAGGTCCAAAATCATTTCTTAGTATTCTGTATATCAAAATCAGATCACCTCTTAATCTGTGATAGAACAAAGTAAAAATATCTAGATTTTCAAACCGCTCTTTGTATGATAAACCCGGGAGTTCTGGAATTGCACGGGTAGCTGCCTTTTGCACTTTTCTAAGATATCCGAGTCACCATTTAAACAGGGGTTTGCATCTTGAATGCAGTTTAAAGCTTGGATACAGTATAAAAAGTGAAGGACCTAGAACGGAACCTAGAGGTACTCCACCAAGTGCTGGTCTCTAGATGAGGCACTTCGAATTTATTCTTATCTTCTGTCTACGACCTACTAGGAAATCTTCAAGCCATTTTAGAAGATGTCCGACAATGCCCAGATTTTCCAGCTTCAAGAGCAGTCTATTTGTCGGCAGCTTCTCAAAAACTTTACTGAAGTCTATGTAGACAACATCCACTGAGTTTCCGTTGTCTAGAGCCTTTATTCATTGGTCCCTTGGTATGAGGAGATTTGTTGTACAAGATAAAGCCTTTCTAAAACCATGTTGTTTGCTGTCTAACAGGTTATTGGTTTCCATAAATGTCATTATGGCCTGTTTGACTATTATTTCCAATATTTTATCTACAACACTGGTGAGGCTGACAGGTCTGTAGTTTGGTGGAAGTCGTCTTGGCCTCGTTTTATGTATGGGAGTAACGATTACATCCTTCCAGTCCGTGGGTAACACACCTTGGTCAAGTGATATATAGAATATTACAGTCAATGGGACTACAATATATTGTGAAATATGGCTCAAGATTTTGGGGTGTAGTTCATCTGGTTCTGTTGAAATTTTCATGTCTAAGGTGCTAGGGACTTCAAGTACATCGTCTCGATCAAAGTCCACAGAGAGCATTTGGTTTGTTGACTCTGTGTTTGGGTTTAGTTCTTTGTCTCAAAGAGGTTCCTGAGTGAAAACTGCCCCAAAATAGGTGGCGATAGCCTGATCTTCCTCTATCATTTCAGATTCACTCTCTAATTACGTTGGGAATCCAACGATGATAGACTCTTAGGTTTCCTGACTAAAGATCGAGCTAACTGTACTTTTTTCCTCATTTTTTTTTAAAGACAGTACTTCATATTTTCTCTGAGCTTCCTAGATTCTAATTATACACTTAATTATTGCCAACCTGTAGCGTTCCATAGTACATGCTGTGTCAAAGCTGATAGAAACATTTCAACATTTCTTCCTTTGGCTTAGTAAACGCCGAATATCCACGCTTATCCAGCAATAGACGTACTTCCTCTTCTTTGGTACTGTCCAGTGTATGTATCGTTGAGTTGCCCGATTATGTAACTACTTGAAATGAGTCCATGCCTCTTGTACTGACGCACTTGAGGCAATTTCTCAGTTTTCAGCCGATACTGAGTCGATTGACCCTATATCTGCCCTCCGTATATAAGGACGGACCGGCGCATGCGTTCGACAGGCAATCTCATCCATGAATTCAAACAATATGACTGCATGGTCACTTCTCCTTAGTGGTGGGAGGAAAGTCATTTGACCAACGTCATCACCGTGTGTGAAGATTAAATTCAAAAGAGAAGAGGAGCTTCTGAACTTATAGTTTCTTTCTTAGTTTCTTCCTTTCCTTCTTCAAAATCAATTCAAAATTCTTGCCAATTACACAGAACCTGATTTATTATTACTATTCTATTGTTAATATTTTATTTTCCTTTTCTTTCCTTTCTCAAACATGGCAAACGTAATGCTAACATTATTGAAACTTATATATTATTGCATTTTTGAAGCAATCCGAAATGGTTTCTTCACAACACTTATGTACCCATAAGATGTTTGTGAATATTAATAATATCTTGTGGGATTTCTAATGTGTTGGAATAAAGCTAATTCAATCAGGGTTTCTAACAGTTTGCCATTGAATGACGTTATCGATGACACTACTTCTAATTTACCCAGTTTATACAAGGTGTATTATAGTCGCCTACCACACGGCTTTTACTCTTAGTACAACAGGACTTAAGTTTGCTTACGAGGAAGTCATCTACTACACATTCTAGACCGTCATGTGCTACAACTAATTCAATATCTTGTCGTCTACATTTCAACCTGAAAAGCACCAGTTCACATCTGCGCGAAATTTGAAAGTGGTAACATTTTTTTTCACGTGGTTTAGAAATTCTTAGACTTGTTCTTTTGTAGGCTGTATTGTCCTTAGATTATCATCCTATCGCGTTTATCGCTCACACTTTACTCTAGGTTAAT
>NC_031502.1:55832013-55863019 GCF_000237925.1 Schistosoma mansoni
AAAATCCAGACCTGTTTTTTTATACGTGATTGATTCGTCCATAAATTATAGACTCGACGAGGAATAAAATATCATCTGTATTATTATACATAACAACTGGTTTGTAATATTATAGATTCTTTATGGAATAAAGTTACTGAGGTAATTTGTGTCATTCACCTTTATCAATGAATAAATAAACAAAACTTACAGATTAATTTTGAATATTCTTTCACCGGTTCTTCTGCTTTATGATCTACGACATTTCTACAACTATCAATATTATTGATTACGTTTACCAATGATGAATTAGATGTGATGGGTAATTGAGATTTACTTAGTGAAATTTCTGCTTTTTTCTCTTCAGTTGTAGTCACATTCCTTGGAGAATTATCAAATGAATTCTAGCTTAAACTCACTACTATGCGATATGCCTGAACTAAACAAACTGAAGGACTCGGTGTGGATTGTTTTAAAGCCATCAAATTCCATTACCTTACTGTTCGGCTGTATCTACCAGCAACCTAACTTGGCAATAGGTGAAATAGCAGTATTATCAGAGGTATTCACACTAGCATCATCCCTTCCATTCACAGGCAAGCTCATTTGTGGTGACTTCAACATGCCTGAAATTTCTTGGTTTCCAGTCAAAGCTCCGAAACGTTATGAATCATTTATTGAATGTCTAGAACTAGGACAGTGGACTCAATATGTTAGTAGCCCTACCAGACATCAAAATATCTTGGACTTAGTCTTTACCAGTGGCCTCACCCCCAATACTGTGTATATTGGAAAAAAGTTCCCAGGTAGTGATCATAACACTGTCGTATGTAGCCTTAATATAAAAAACACAAACGGTAGACGTAAAAATGTAACCCTTCGTAGAAACTATCGCAAGGTAGATTGGAATAATTTTCACAATTACCTAAGAAGCACTGACTGGGGAACATTCTTTACTGCAAACAATACCGACACACTAACCAATATATTTTATCACAACATCGAAAGTATCATAAACAAAATCGCACCTTTAGAGTACTGGAGACCTAAGTTTTCTAAAGATCTGTTTATAACGGTCGGTACACGAAGACGTCTGCAGAGACATTGTACTCGCTTCCACAACTCTAATGACTTCTCCTCTTTAGTAACGATGACAGAAATACTTGTCCAGACAGACGCAATAAGTACACAAAAAGCAATCGAACAGGAAAAACGTGCTGTCGAACTTAGTAATAACTCCTCAGCACTCACCACACTCTTTCAAAATAAACTTAAACGTTCTAAGTCGAGAGGAAACATATTTATTAAAGACAAACAAGTATACGAAGATCCTAAACTTGTTACGGGACTATTTAATGAACACTTTTGTTCCTCATTAACTGATGAAAAACCACTTAATGATTTAGAACTTATCACAGCATCTACCTGTGAGATTACTAACGTAGACTTCAATGTACAGAATATCTCTAAGGCAATTAGTACACTGAAACACTCCTACACTGATGGACCAGATGGTATTCCGGCTAGCATGCTAAAACGTGGAGGCGATGATATGTGTGTTTTATTACTCAAACTATTTGCGATATCACTCTCTACAACGCATTACCCTACTGCCTGGAAAACTACACACATCATTCCCAAAATTAAAACAGGACCTGAAGCAAATGTTGAAAATTACCGACCCATAAACATAACTTCAGTGGTGTCTAGAGTGATGGAGAAAGTAGTTAAAGCGGCGTTAGTCCAACATGTAATTACCAATAATCTCATCTCGGTCTCCCAACATGGATTTCTTAGGTCCAGATCATGTGATACATGCCTAGTGGACTACATGAATGATATAACTCTGAAACGAGACAATGGACTCTTTGTATCAGTCATATTTTTAGACTTTAGGAAAGCTTTTGATAAGGTTCCACACAAACGGCTTCTAGCCAAACTACGGTCCTTCGGAATCAACAACCCACTCTATTCATGGTTTGTTTCATTCTTAAAGGGACGTAAACAAATGGTAAAGTACAACGACTGTCTCTCATTACCTAGACCAATAACTAGTGGCGTCATCCAGGGAAGTGTATTAGGCCCAATTCTGTTTCTCATGTATATAAACGATATATGTAACATCATAAAATATATTCATAGTAGTACGATATATTAAATGGATATCTAACCCATAATACAAATGCTATTACCATCTGATTTGCTTGTACATGGAACTTGTAGAGACAGTGTATTCCAAATATGGTCCTTGATAAAAGCAATATTCATACCGACCACAAACGTAAGAGAGCCTAACATCATAAAAGGAGGGAGGGTGGCGTTACTGATCAGCAAACATGATGGTGGGGAGATAACTTCAATCCACCCGTGTCTGTGGGGCAGAACATATTAAATTACGGCTCCTTATGTCAAGTGGGATGTCACAAACCAACGGTATTGATGCGAAATTATTCATGCAAAATACCACTTTGAATCATGTTAAAAAAACTGAATTGGTTCCACTTCCTACCAAGTAATCCTAATACAAGCAAACTAGACAATTGGCTAAAAGCGAAGCCCACTCTATACCCTATAAAATCTAAAAACAAAAAAGAGAGTTCAAACAGCTTCGAAAAAAGGGAGACAGCCATTTGTATCGGAATACTGTTTTCAGCACTCCATTTTATAATTACACAATTCCATACTTCCTTCTGAACTACCTTCATTTATACAGTTCCTTGTCCACTCATACCTTGCCCACACTTATTTTTCTTTAACACATTAGTATGTTCTTACCTAATAAATACTTCAGTAATAGGCAAATAGACTAAATGGTTATACCTTAACTATTCCTCCATGAATATTGTGTGCTCTGCTTTTCGTCCTTCTTTTTTCTTACACCTTTTTCAGCCTCCTGCAGATACTCCACCGAAAACAGAAATGGCACGGGTGACTTCGTCATACACCGTTATTAATGCTTCCGATATTCTGGAGGGATATAAGTTCGAAACTTCTAAAAGCCTCCAACTTCGCATGTATCTATTCTCGACCATCAGTTGTATGTTGCAACGCTACCTCCATAAAGTGCGCCAAGTGTGATATTGACATGTTCCTTATAAAATCCATTTACATTCATATCTTATGAAATATCAACCCAGCTGAGTAATTTTCAACAGTGAAAATTGTAACTTCTTTAACAATTTGATCTTGCCTGTAAACCGGCATGCCTCATGTAACAATCTGTTATTTGAGAATAAATTATTACTATTATTTATTATTATGTCCCTGAATAATGTGCTACTGTCTCAACTGCTCGCATGGTTGAGGTAGTTTCCTTGCACGGAATACCTCCGCCTCCCCTACGGTTCAATACATCAGACCTACTGGATGTGAAACCAGTGAACTGAATTTAATTATCTCACAATTGTGATGTCAGCTATGTTTCTGAGACAACAATGGCATCCGGATTTTCCATGTTCACCACAGTCTTGAGCTCCGCCATTTTATTTTGTAGGCTGTGAGCGTTTGTGTGGCACACCTTTAATTCCGTGGTGAACTTCCCCCTATCACCCACAGTGGTTTGTGGATCGTTTCGATCCGAAATTTTATAATGTGAGAACCCTTAACTACAGGGTCTCTTCACCGTTTTCTCGGCGCTCATTTATTTCCACTTCTGCAGATCGTCTCTTAATGCGGTCGACCAGGCTGAAATCCTCGCGGATGTATATTCCGGATCCAATCAGTTAGCGTGAGTTTCCCAGTATTAGGTTTCTTCCTTCAGCCGAAGTAAAGGTAACCCTCAAGAGGCGGCTTTTCTGAGTACGTTCAGAATCCACCGTCTGTCCTATTCTATAAAGCTTACAGATGTTAACTCCTGAAACTGTTTCTGGGAGTAGCTTGCTTATTAAAGATTTAATATGACTGAGGCCGTGCTCAAATTTGACCTTTGGTTCCCTTTTGGAAGATTCTCTTAACCTATGAAAAATGACTGATCTGTCAGCGAGGTCTGCCTTGACACACTTTGGAATTTTAGTTCCTGAAGCCGTTTTTTCCTTGCAATCCGATTTCAGTTGCTCGTCAAAAGCAGGGTTACTTTCTATTTCCTTACTTTTCTTTTCCTAAGTGTGACTGTGAGCAACGCATTTACCTTATTATGTCTTGATCACTTCCTCTACACTGCTCAGACTTGGCTCCCCTATGGTTTACATTACATTGGTATGTGAATCCTGAACTGAGCCCACGGATTTGTATGCCTCAGTACTGTCTATAGGTAGTTTCTTCTCAGTGCGCTTCTTCTTTCTCCTTGTAACAATGCTTACATTCATATGCTTATCTGTCTCCTTGATGAGGTCCACCAGTCTCGCTCGCTTTTTGAAAGGGGAGTCTAGTTCTAACGTGATTTGCATTTCCCAAACTTTTTCTGTGTTCTTATGCAAAGAAAGCGCCACTTCTGATCTAAAGAATCTATTCTCAGCTACAGGTCTGGTAGATTTTTTTCAAGTTTCACCCAACTTAATAGTTAACAGAGGTTTTACCTCAGCTTAGTTTTCAGTTTTCTTTTCAATTTTTCACGTAAAGGCTAGTTTCAGCTTGTCATAACCCGTTTTTGTCCATTTTTGCCCGTTTTAGTATACTGTGTTTCTTTTAACGGTCTTGAGCTTTCTGCTTTTATCTATAAAACAGTTTACGTCAATATAGTCATGAAAAATTCATGCACACGACCTGGATATCGTTTTGCTGTTACATCTGGCATGCGGTGCGACAACCGCAAAGGTTGGTTCCACGAAGCGTGCACAGATCTCACAGCAGCTGCCTATATCAGACTCAGCTAGTCGGAACTTAGGTGGGTATGTGTCATATGCAACGCGGATGCTGTAGTTTCGCTGCGTGACATCATTGCCCTCTTGACAGGTCTGCGGAACAAGTTGTCTGGAAACTTGGCAAATGAAAGTCATAAAACGGGTAGACAAATAAGGACACGTAGTATGAAGAAGGAGAAGGATATCAACAGGTCTATCATCGATGGAGCAGGTAATAGCACTAGTGATGACATGCTGAAACTCAGTACCATCATAAGTCGATGTTAATAGACTCCCTCAGCAAACGTGGGTCTCCCGGCACATAGTCCTTGAATGCAGTGGTGGTTCATAAAAACTCTGTAGTGATTGAACCCCCGTTAACAGAGTTAAAAAGGACCGGGCGTCACCGTCTAAGTTGAACATCCCAAGTATTGAACGGAAAACAACTGGTGACTTGACCGCACAGCCTACCCCCAAGAATGTCCATCCGGTCATCAAAGAGCCTGGAAATCGGAAACGCGCTTCGACCTCCAAACAACAAGGTGCCGAACCTGGACACAGTGGAAAACCTGAGAAATCAACAACGGTTCGTGATGACCCTCTCATAATCATGAACCTTAAAGACAACCCTGACCTTCCCTTCAGTTTGTAAGAAAAAAGTAACAGAATGTTCTGGGGAGAATCAAATAAGAAGCTTGAACTTTCTAGAATAGGCCCTTTGATGGTCACATGGCTCACTCAGGGAAAAGACTCTAACCATCAAAATCACTCGAGGCTACTTCGTGTAACACTCAAGAATGCTTCCGACGTTGAGGACATCTTGCAAGCTAGTCACTTGCTGAAATCCGATGGGGACGTAAGAATACTGCATGACATACCATATTCTGAGCGAAATCTCATCCGGAACATCCTTAAGGAATCTCGCGAGTTTTTCCGTGGAAGAAATATTATTGTGCAAGGTGTACCGGAAAACACACACCCTGGTCATACAAACTCTGATATTAGAGAATGGTTATTTATCCATCAATCCTTGAAGCTTAAAAAAATACTGACTCAACAGGTGTGGAGACTAGCCAAGAAGGACGGAGATTCTAGACCCCGGTTAACGAAGATAACTTTCCCATCGTCGCATACGGCGGCTGAAACTCTAGAAGTATTTCATGCCAACAGACGTCGGTTGCCAACCGGAGTCTACATGCATCCGGATAGGCTACACGACACCAGGATCAAGCACAATGGCAAGTTGGAGCTGACAATTCCATTTGTGAACTGTCTTGATCATAAAAGAACATGTAAAGGACAGGGTCCACTAACTCGGAAAACTTTGTACAGCTAGGCTACCTGCTATTCACGTAAGACTCGCATAGACAAACAGGAAGAAGCTTACGAGTTTTAAATTGAAAGCATAAAATGCTTATACATGAACGCCGCGAGTTTACCAGATGAAATGGATGAGCTACGTAAACTTGACTACGCTAATGATGCTCATCTAATAGGAATGTTTGAAACACGGATATCTTCTCAGTTTGCGGGCCGGGAGCTAGCGATTCCTGGGATGTCTTTGCTTCGCAACGATAGATGAACAGGAATGGAGGGTGGAGTAGCCTTATATATGCGTTCATGCCTGGAGGTACACCAAGTTCACAAACAAGAGTTTCTCAATCTTGATGAATCCGTAAAGTGCTCAGTAAGATTGTCTACCACCTCGAGGTGTCTAGTTGGTGTCATCTACAGAAAGCCCACTGCTGACATCGACTACGACAATTGTATGCTGGAAGGATTATCCCGCTCTACTCGTCTCGGATTCACTCATATCCTCATTCTAGAGGGATTCAATCTTCCTAAAGTCAATTTCGTGGAAAATACGTACATTGGTGGTGAAAACTTTGCTGAAATTTGTTTCTCCAAGCTTATTGAGGATCTGGGATTATTCGAAAATGTGAAGTCGGCGACTCGTTGGAGAAACAGTCAGACGCCGTTACGCTTAGACTGGGTGCTTACAAATGAATAATTCCTAGTCGAAAATCTCTCGATTTTGGCTCCCTTGGGGAAAAGCAATCACGCTGTTATAGCCTTCACTTTTGTCAGCAAAACTGAGCTAAGATATCCCACAACAACAGGCTCTGGAATTTCAAACGGTTGAATGTGTCATCCTTACAGGGCTATCTATAGCAGGTGAGTTGGGATGTTTACCCTCAAGTTAAAATGGATGGTCATTGGGATTTTTCACTGCACACACTCTTATGTGCTACCAAGCATTCAGTTCATGAAACGGTCCCCAAAAGCTACAAGCAACCTACAATCATCAAGAATCGCACTCTTCGTTTGCTGAGCCGCAAAAGGCACTTTTGGGCTACATACAGACGAACTGATAAAGTCGGCGCGTGCAGGCAATACAAACATATGAGAAACATATGCACACAGGCAATAAGAGAAAACAAGCTTCAGTACCAGATCAAGCTTATCGATAAATTTGTCTCCAATCCGATAAGCTTATTCCCTTACGCAGCCTCTCTTCCACAAGTCAAAACTGGAGTTTCCCAACTGCTAGGTTCGAATGGTCCGACCGATAATGACGGTGATGCCGCTTACCTTTTGGATGAACAATACTCTCGGACATTTAAATCGACCCACACCAACTTTGTTGATGAAAGCTTCACTTGCAACTCCACAGGACCTTCAGAAGTGAACCTGAGTTCTGATTCGGTGTACCGGTGTACTTAAAAACGATACTTCTCGTGGTCCGTGTATGGTTCATTCCGCTATGTTGAGGGAAGCAGCTCCAATATTGGCAACACTGCTTAGCGTGATGTCCTCACATTCGCTTAGTCGAGGTATATTGCCAGAAAATTGTGAGCTGGCTCACATCACACCGATTTTCAGAGGAGATCGGCTCAGTCGACCTTCAAGATATCGACCGGTAGCGCTTCTCTCTGTACCCTCGAAAATCATAGAGTCCCCTATATGTGACGGTATACATGACTACTTACTATCCGTAAACTTGTTTTCATCCCAACAACATGGTTTAAGAAACACACCACACTTGTATAACCGACCTGCAAACTGCGGTGGACAAAAGAAAAAGCATCCCTGATCGCAGATGGAAGGTTGACATCATTTACCTTGACTTCTCAAAAGCTTTCGATATGGTCAACCATGTATGGCCCTAAGACCCTATCACTCTGTGGCCAATTCGTTGACCCGGAAAATAAAACTTACGGCTACGCATTGGATATATTAGTACTATTTAGGAAGTGTAGTCATTTCATGTATTTTAGACATCATGTACTGTTCAACAAGTTTTGGAAACTTGAATGACATATATCTCCTTTGTTACTGGTGAAGGACGGCGGGTGGTTTGTGTGTCCTAGGTCACAACGCTTAGACAATCGTGTTTATGGCTCGTTCCAGAGCTCCTTCGTCTTGCTTTGGAGCCAAAAAGCAAAGGTTAGATGAGGAATCAACATCACAACCACGCGTTTCTCGTAATGGCCTTAGCACACATGGGGTTGTTAGACGTGAAATGTGTTACTTTTGTTTTGACGTCCTTCACAACCATTTACATAATCTTGAACCTCCTCCTGCCCCCAAGACATTTCCAAACAGCTCTTAGTAAATTAAAGTCTTACTCATTTACCTGTAGCCCGCTTTTCGTGACGTGGACGTATGGAAAAGAGGAAAAACTGCGTGGGTGTATAGGGACTTTTACTGCCATGAATATCCACAGTGGTCTTCGTGAATATGCGATTAACAGGTTCATTTGTATTTTTCTTATATTTTTAAATCTTTTAGCGCTATGAAGGACAGTCGCTTTTCCCCAATAACAGAAGAAGAGTTTCCTAATCTCACATGTTCTGTTTCCTTGCTTTTGAATTTTGAGGAGGGGAAAAACTATCAGGATTGGCAGGTTGGTTTATATTTTCTGATCGAAATCATTAGCTTAGGCTTTTCAATTCAGTTACATGTGGATAAATCCATATGCCCTGACTTTTCCTGAACTAAATCAGTTTATGGAAAATATAAACAATGTTATTGTATGTGTTGCTTTCCCTCCAAGTATTCCACCTATCTTCTTTTACAGAAACGTTCGGATGTCATCTATATTTAAATTTATGCGATGTACTCGAGTATAACTTCGCAACCAGGTATAGGTTGGTGTATTAGATCTTTAGGTTAGCTTTTTATTAGGATTACTATTACTCAGCTGCTCGGATCGATAATGATGAGTTGGACTCACGCATCATGATTCAGTAATTGGGAATTTTGTACCCAAACTTTCCAAATATTACTCCTATAGTCAACAGTGGTGTCAGTCAGTTACAAACAACGTAGGATCGAGCAAAAATATTCGTTTATCCTAATTACTACACTCCAAACTAGCACGTCGAAAATGGAACTTCAGAGGGGAGAATTTGATTTCGACTGCAATAGATTCTGAAACATGAAAGACGAGTTTCAAAAGGAGGTAATATGCCGAAAAAGTAAGGTATGACACTTAATTCAATATTTCAAGGAAGACAAAAACTATATAGAACTATCACAAGTGATTACAATTATTGCACGGGTCTCAATCTGTAAGTCTGCGAAAACCGATATGGCCTAGACCAGTAGCTAATAGCTTCATGGAATAATGCCATATATTGGTCTCTTCGCTCCTAACTTTTTTCCAACCTACTTGCATGTCAGCCATCATTAGACGTGTAAGTAGACATTGTTCAGACACACGTAAGCAACTACCTCAGTCACTGATGATTTTTAGCATCATCCATGAACTTGATATTTACTTCACGGAGTTGGGTAGTATAATCGCAAAACTTTCATTGTTTTTATAGAAATCAACACCAAAAACTTAGTGAGCTATGAGTATCTTACCACACATGACTAGTAGACTGTTCTGTATATATTGTATTTGATTGGCTGTTATTAGCTCCAACTTTTTAGCTAGTGCTTTAAGCCTTTCTTCGGCTAGTTATTCTACTGTACATGAGTAATGGGTCAGAAATACATATGATCAAGTATATGCAATGTACGTAAGTTCTATTATTTCTAAGACCACGCTTTACTCGCATTTAGTGCGAAATAATGAACTACATTGTTGTCATACTCTCTTTCTGATAGATAAACACCTTTTCTATACCATAAGGGCGAGACTAAACTATACTGCCGAGCCAGTCAGAAGCTTTCGCAGGTTTTCAAGGTCACGGCGCTAAGTTCGGTGCCTGATGCTTACGTACGATCAATTTACAGCGGATTTTAGGGAGACGTGATAATTCAGCGTCTACAAGAGAAGTGATCATGAGATTTTGGCGCGAAATTCAATTATCCATTTGGATAAATAGAGTTTTGGCATTATAGCTGATGTCAGTTCGTGATGAAAACCCTAAGTATAATTCCTAGCCTTAACCATGAACTGTAAATCATAATTTGAATTCTTCACACAGGTTTATAACCCTCATTTGGTCTTAGTTATTATGTTGACACTCTCAGGGTCACTCTAGCGTCGCTCAAAGGTCGTCCATAAATTATAGTCTCACCCTTAACCCTAAACCTTAACTCTAACCCTAAACCATAAACCATACCAATATACCAACAACATTGAAGCTATGGGGTCGAGGCTAAAGGAATTTTTGAGACCTTATCATGGTTTCAGAGGTCGACTACTATGGAGCCATATGGATGTGTTCCTGTACCGTATGCACTATGATTTTAGAACTTCTGAACCTATATCTGACCTTGAGAAGTTTTTGAGTCATGTAAAAGAACAGTATCCCCTTTAATTTTTGAGTTCTGTATAATATATTTTTACTGTATACTAACTGTCTTCTGATTAGCTAATATTTCTCAAGGTCATTTAAGATTCGTTCAAAGGTCGTCAGTATAGTTTAGCCTCGTCCATATATTTAGTAATCAGTTATCTGTACTTTCTTATTGCCTGAAATAGATTGGTGTTCATGGAATTCGAATTGAATTTGTTAATGAAAAGGGATATCATCGCACTGCTACGTATTTGCCTGAAGTTGCCTACAAACAAGGTAAGGCTCAAACTTTTCCTAACTTTGAGACATTGCTAAGTAACTTTTACTACATTTCAGTAAAAATCTCATAGTCTATTCATTACATGTTCTAGGGTTTAATTGATTTTGTATGGTTAAAAATTTCCCTCTTGACTTTTCTTATTTAGTAATCCACAAGCTATCACGTCCACTTCATCTATAGATTCGTCTTTTAGGGATGTTAAAAATTTTACATCTGTAGGTCGTATCAGACAAAGGTTGAATGCTTGAATAGAAGTCTTGGCCTTGGTGGTTCATGAACAAACATTGCAATGTCGTTATGAATGGAGAACAAATATTACGTTATGCTTTTCATGACTTTTTACAAAACAAATAGTTTCTCGCCGCGAAGTATAGTAATCGAAACTTGTATCATATATCCCCCCTTTAACTTTTTCTACACTATATCCACTCATTCATCATTGATCTATCAGTCTTGCCTGTTTTTGTTTTTATAAAGGTTGGAATCATTGCGAAACCATTGATTCTCTTCTTCGAAAAGGTGGTTACCGTGGTACTATAACTGAGGCATTTCGACAATCAATTCGGCTTACTAGATATCGCAGCGAAAAATGTAGTGTGCATGCAACAGAGTATTTACGTGCTCGCCAGAATGGTTATCGCGTTTAGTATGAATTATGTGTTCAGTACGTCAATCGTATCAATGTTTGTGTATGGACAAATAATAAAACAATTGGCTGCATAAAAATGTACGCTGTAAATTGCTTATCTAACCCGAATTTGTATGGTTACGTTATATTTATTTTATATTCTTTTTTCCAAGTGTTAATTTCCTATGTATTTCCTTTTTAACTGTCTCCTCACAATTTTCTAAATCCCTTCCGTAGTGTTGTTGACTTTTTTATTTAACGGTTTGTCCTCTAATGAAAACTTTGGAAGCTTCTTTTCCAGAAAATTCATTGATTTATGCACTATGAATTTCCAGTTTAGTGATATGGAGACCAGTGACTAACACATCTATGAATAGCAAGACTAATGCTAGATATATCAGTTCAGGGGACCTGTATTACCACCTGATATATATATATATATATAACTATTGAATTTGTTGATGAAAGATAACAATACTGAAAAAAACGTTGCCTTAATTACTGCATTCCAGTCACATTGTGTTGATCCAAGATTGTTTTTTTCTTCCTGGCAATATGTATGTTACTGTAGTGAATATTGTTATTACCACTATTACTCATACATATAATCTACTCGTCTTTCTTTAATACAATCCTAATTAGACTTGATTGACAATTTAGTAAAATAAAACTATAAGAACTGGATCAATCCGAATAATCTATTCAACTCAGGTTGATTTAATCAATTTTACGAATAAGACAAACACTTGACCCTAAGCCATTGAAAGTTGTCTTTTTTGTTGTTGAAAGGCCAGCTATGAAATTTCATTTGTACTGTTGTTTCTCTTTCTTTGTTTGTGTTTTTCCGACATATTTCTTTGTGTAATTTTGTTTACCATTGCTAATACACATTTTGAACTAGTATAATTCCCGTTACTGTTTCTATCCTAATGAATATGAATTAATCATTTGACAAAGCACACACACAAGTTGTTATAGTACATACTAATGAGGGTCTTTTTTCCCTTTTTTTATTTAATTGTATTATTGATGATTATGCTAAAGATAATATTGTAAAAATAGTGAAGGAAACCCAACAAATTCATCACACTCATGTTTGATAAGTATCTACACACGTATATATTGTAACGCTCAATGTAAAGTGAACACAATTGGGTAGAAGTCATTTGTAATAAAGATGTGTTTTGGTGCTCTTACAATGGGATATCAATAATCATTGACTGTTGTTAGTGAACTGTATGAATTCGTTCAAGTCATACACATACCCACACACACACGCAGTATATGCATATTCGTATTTTGTATATTTATGCATTTTGTTACAGTACTGTTGTGTATTTTGTGCTTATTATGTGAATGAACGTACACACACACACACACTCATATCTACACACATATATATGCAGCAATTTGTGCCTTGTACATAGTAAATAGAAGGATCAATTATTGGAAAAAAATATTATAATTGATGTTTAAACACTTAATTCATTGTATTACATATTTATATGTTTATCTTTAAAACACAATGCTTTAGTGCTAATAAAAAATACCTTTAATTGCTGTACTCTGTTATACATTATTATTATTAGTGATATAAAAATTGCTTTCGTATCTTTGTTTTACATTGAATTCAATATTGTTATGTAATAAGCAAAGGGGGGGAGGGCAGTTTTCTAGACGTCATTATGACGACGATGATTCTAAACACATATTTGATCGTTGAAATGATGAGGAGAATGAGGATCATTGGATGATACCTAATGAAACAATACGGTCTATTGATAAATCATGAAAGTAGTGCATTAATCGTTAAAACTACTCAGATTCCAACCAAAATGGTCATCAGTTTAAATCTCATTCTACAGACGTTTTGCATAAGTGGCTAATCTGATTAGAGGCCCCCAAATGCCCTGGTACGGCCGAGAGTGGAGAGAGTCCGCTCTCCGTCACGAAATGCTCTCACATGGCCACGCGAATATATAGCCCCTGTCAGGGAAGTCCTACTCACTGCCTTCTCGTGGCGGGGGCGTTGTTCACGAAAGTGAGAGGACGTAAAGCGAATGTCCGGCGCTTTAACCGGATTGGTGAATGTGGAGTGTCCACCTAGGGGAGTTGGAAAACCCTAATTCCAAACCAATGCTCCACATGGGCTCCAGTATCCTGAGGGAACAAATGGCGTATGAATCAATCGTTGGTCACCGGCTACCATGAGACTGCATCTCCTTACGGTGCTCTACTGCCTTGTGGATCAGATATTTAGGTCGAAGGCTCCTGGTGTGGTCCCCTAGGAAAACCACCTGTTTCAGTTTGGGCGCCTGTGCAGTATCACAATCTTCACACAAATCAAATAAGACTTGTGTGGAGCATGTATATCTTGTGCCAATTTGTACCAATATTTATGTGTTTAAATAAATAAATAATGCAAACGCCTGAAAAATGCAAATTAAATAGGCCACTTGCTTATCAAGGAGATTTATTCTCACCATTCGTATTATATTATTGTCCAGTTAGCTATTGAATATGAGAGAACAATAAGAAGGGATGTAACCAATGGGATGTGAGGGTTTTTACATTTAATTCACACTATACTGTTCTACTGTTGCAACTTTGGGTTTTAAATATGGAATTCATTGGTTATAAGTCACATAACTTCACAATGATGATTCGTAGTCTGCCTTATTATCTTCTGAAATACTTCGATCGATAACTCCTTCAGTGTTGATTATAACGGTCTATTGTTCTTCATTCCCTTTTTCGAACGGAAACAAGTTATCTAGCAAAACACTCTCCAAGTAGAATTTCTAGTTATCTGCCACCGCATTGATAACAACTGTGACTTTCATCATCCAACTTCTGGATAGTCAGAAAAGCAATTGCTTGATTTCTTTCTGTTGGGTCAATGCCCCAGTTTCTGTTAGAAGTAACCAGGTGTAGACCGTGCTAAAAAGACATTTGATCCTGATCAAGATTAGCTTGAATGAATTTAGAGGTATGAGGAGACTTTTCATTTTCAAGTTTCTCACCATAAAAGGATACTTAAGGAATCTGGGAAACAAACCGCGTTAAAGATAGTCTTGGTGACCTGGAGGTACAACCAAATTAGTCAAAGGACGATTACTTATGGCCTGTCACACGACATTTTTGAGTTTTTGCTACGTTGAGTCATTACATTTCAAACTTTATCATCTCCATCAGGAATCTATGGGAGGAAGGTGGGGTTAACTGTTTCTAGGACCTACTCTTTCTAACTTCGTTATAAGAAGACATTATCGCTGAAGATTCCGTTTCTGTGGGAAGCAACTTATTCTCATTACACCCATGGAGGAATTCGCCCTTAGACCTTAAGTTTGCAGGTAGTCAAGTTTTCCATCACGATATCCCACCTATGATTATTGTAACCATCACGTCCAGTGTAAATAAGAATCACTGACTTCAAGTCTAGTGTAAAACAGTTCAATACTTTCATATCGTATATACTTAGCTTCATGACGTATAATGGAAATGTCCAAAAACTATCTTCATTAAGCCAATCTAAAGTAGCTGAATACTCTCTTAACAGCATAATCATTTTCGCAGTAATGGGTTTCTAAACAATCTTTAAAATAACTTAAGGTTCCCCATTCTATGTCCTCGGAGATTTATCTAAATTTGAACAAAATAGAAAAAATCTAATACTACCCAAATTTTTAAAATTTTTTTAACGGTTCTATCTTCGGTGTAACTTGTCGATCATCTCAGTGCTACAGCAGGTCAACCAAGAAATGAATAACATAACTGAATGCGGTACGAAGTGAAGAATGTTCCAAATCTTCATGGGACATCAGTTCTTTGAAGATTAAAAGTATGTCTTGCCCGCAAATCCTAAACAAAATAAAAATTTTGTATTAGAGTTCCTACTTGAACTGTTTAACATCAAACAGATTAATCACAATACTGATTAAAATTTAATGTAAATCAATAGAATTGAACTAGAATTAGTGATATTAAATGTAAATTTGAACAGTCAGTTCGATATCTCGCACCATAGGCTGATCTTAGAAGCACTAAACAGCTATTTCGTCCTGTTACGGGACCTATCAGCAGTGAACATCCATTACCCCACCATGGATTAAACCCAAGATATAAAGGTATCACATCAACCGCTTACCCTCTAGATCAATAAGACGAAATCCAACAATTTACATATTTAGTTTCCATTACACTTTTTTAATATTATGTAACCATCTAATCCAGTTAATGGATAACAGGCTCATATACATTATGCTTGAACACTAACTTCCATTCACTACTTTAGCAATTATTTATTATTGAAATCATGAACCGAACAATTTCCAATCATCACTGTAAACCTTGAATTATCGAATGAACGTCTTGTCCTAGTATAGGATTCCTCAGCAGTATACGTCTACGACCTCGCGCGCAAACTCCTGACCATTGACGGTGTCAATCTCTAACTTCAATCATTCTACATTGATGATCTAACATTGATCCCATTCATGATTTCAGTCTACTTATTTGTTTGTTTTTGTTCTTATCGCCAAAATTCTCTATTTTACTTGTAACCATTTATTCACATGTTATGATTTATATTTATCTATCAATATTGATTTTATATATTACAATATATTGATTTCAATTACTTAATAAACTGTCAAATTAATATTAGTTTCTATGTTAAATTATTTTTCGTCCTATTTGGGACTCATCAGCTGGATGTACTTATATCTCAGAGTTGATGTTCACTCTGGGACTCGAACCTAGTACTGTTCGTTTCAAACGCTATCGCGTTATCCACTTAGTTACTGAGTCCTGATAGCCACTTGGTTGTGCGATGGGGTGAAGTTTAAATTCACTTGGTGTTATTTTACTTGTATCTTCCCATTTGTTATATTGGCATATGTGCATCCTATGAGGAACATTTCTGTTACAACTATACCACGTATTCTTCGATTCATAGATGTTCACATATGTTGAAGAATTTACCTAACTGAGTTAGAGAGTTGTTTTTAAGCCATGGCTATTTATAAATTCTAAATATTCTGAAGAAGCGGATGATGTTTATTTTCGATGATCGGTCATTATTGTAATACACATAATGCGATTTCATCAACCTAATAGCTGCAGATTCAAATGCGTATAAGTACGATAAAAATTTGTTTACGAAATCAATAATAATTTATCACACTCTACATCAAAGAGATTGTCATTTTCCTAAGATCATCTTATTTTGACTTAGAACAGCTGAGGAGTCCCATAATAGGACGAAACGGCCTTCCAGTGCTTCCAGGTTTTCAATGGTGGTCTAGCTCCAACTGGCTCATGATTTCAACTATGAAAATACTAAATCTCCACAAAACCCCTAATAATAATAATAATAATAATATGCTCACTAGTGACTGATTTCGAGAGGTAAATCCTGGAGTTCTAGTGGGAAGCAGTGACCAGTGGAGTTCAAATCACGTCTGTTGTGAGATATCAACTCACTGAAGACAATCGATGAACGGTTGCTCAACTTCGTGGATCAGTTAAAGTTAGATATTAACACCATTGGATGTCCGGCTCAGTAGTCTAGAGGTCAAGTGCTCTGGCGCAAGACTGGTAGGTCCTGGGTTCGAATCCCACGAGGCGAGATCGTGGATGCGCACTGCTGAGGAATCCCACAATAGGACGAAACGGCCGTCCAGTGCTTTTAGACTTTCCATGGTGGTCTAGCTTCAATTGATTAACGCTTTCCACTAGGAAAGAAACAATAAACCGAGAAATATTCAAGATTACTTTTTAGTTCAATAAAAACAATAGACGATCAATCATAATTTGTTAAAATATTAACGAAACTATCATTTATGGACGAACCAATCAGATCTTGGATTTTGCCGCGAAATTCACACATCCCTTTTGACTAAATAGAGTTTTGTCATAATTAGCTGATGTCAGTTCGTGACGAAAACCCTAAATCTAATTTCTAATCTTAATCATCAACTGTAAATCATGATTTGATTTCATCACACTAGTTTATAACCCTCATTTGGTTCTAGTTATTAGGTAGACACTTTTAAGATCACTCTAGCATCATTCAAAGGTCGTCCATAAATTATATTCCTAGCAACATGTTTTATGAAAATGAGCAATATAGCTGCTTGCATCCTCACTAAACTCCAATCTTTGATGAGTTCCTTATAATATGTTATGGCTTGTAAACAATTTCCTATAATATTGTGAGCACAATATTATACTTGTGTCATTAAATCTTCTAATCATTATTAACAATACCAGTTTAGTTGTTCAATGGTTTTGATTTTTGAAATTCTTCGAGTTGATTAATAGGAAGTATGGTGGTGTGGTGGTGGTCTGTTGTCAATGGTCTCTTCGTTAATCCGTCTAAATATCAAGATGTTAACTTTAGTCTGAGATATGAATAGCACCTAACCACAATGTTGAAGTCCCATTATGATTGTGCCATTGGAAACTCCTTGATAAACACAGTGTCGAAGATCAATTATCTTGGTGTTACCTTCTCCTCAAATCTCTCTTCATCTTCTCATGTTTTACTGTTATTGAAGAAAGTTTTCCGTCAGACTTACTACATAATGAGGCTGCATTCTTTTGTGATTACTCGACACTTGCTCTTACAATTTGTCAATTCCTACATATTACCTATTATTCTTCTTCACTACTCTCCATTATTTCTTCCCGAGCTTTTGAGAAAACACTTTACTGTATTATGGAGAATGCTGAAGGCAGTTAGTAAGGTGTATGGTGAATCTTTTGAGGTCATTATTAATATGGTTGTGGATAGATATCTAATGTCTTGAAAACTCCTTACAGGTGTTATTTTATCAGATACTAACCATCCACTTCATTCATATCTTTCACCTTGTATATCTTCTGATAGAACGCGATGTGAATACATTAAAAGCCATGCACGGAAGCAAAGGTATAAAAGTTCTGTAATACCTTACTTAGCAAATATACTATGTGACGAACAGGTTGTTAGAGTTGACCTAGTAGTCAATAGCCTGTATTCTTAAACATGCCTCAAATTTGATAAGTTGTATATATCCAGATATTGAATGAAGCCATTAACAATAATAATAATAACAATAATGGTAGTAGTAGTAGTAGTAGTAGTAGTAATAGTAGTAGTAGTAGTAGTAGTAATAGTAGTAGTAGTAGTAGTAATCAGATATCAGGTTGGTATTCAAATCAGGCACTAAACTGAAAACTAACGAAATGGCAGTCTAGTGCTTCCAGGTTTTCCCTGGTGGTCTAGCTTCAATTGACTTACGCTTTCAACTAGGAAAAACTTTCTCCTTTATTGTATCTATCCATGTTTATAAATATCAGTTTATATTATAGCATATGTTCATATTTATGTCAACTGATTTATATTTTTTCGTTTTTCCTCCTTCTCCTCCTCATCATGTGATTACCGGTAAGTTTAAGAAAATAAGTAAATAAATCCTAGTGGAAGTAAACAATCTAAGTGACCTTGAACTACTTTTCGACCAGTAGGAAGACCGTTTATTTATGTAAAAGTAATAAAATTGTAATAGAGATAAACAATTCTTTAAAAAGCATACTATGTTGACGACCTTCCAGTAAGCCAATCAGAAGTAAGATAGTACCTCGGAGACTAGTAGTGCTTGAAATTAAAGCACAATAAAAGATAATTTATATATAAATGAAAATTGCCAAAGTGCTTAAAATCGATTTTTTGCAACCAAGCAGTGAATGTGAATTGATACTTAAGCTTAATTACAAGAAATACCTGCTTTTGATATAGACTGTGTTACAGTATTTGATATGAGTCAAGGGTACTTGAGCAGTTCGATAAAATTCTACCATTTTAACTCCTGACTGTAAATCGAATCCCAGAGTGAACATCAACTCTCAGATGAAGGTACATCAAGCTGACGAGTCCCAAATAGAACGAAACGCGCGTCAAACTGGATTCCACTGCTAGCCACTATCCATCTCTGCTTACCGTGCTTGTGAATTAAGGCAATACCACACAGAGGCAATACGCACAGTATGTACATATGCCAATTAGAGACTGACCAGTTGCAGTCCTAACACATCGATGGGAGGATTCAAACAAACAATACTAAATGAATTTAAACTTCACCCCATCGCACAAGCAAGTGACTATCAGGACTCAGTGGCCGAGGGGATAACGCGATGGAGTTTGAAGCGAAGGTACTGGGTTGAGTCCCAGAGTGAACATCAACTCTGAGATGCAGGTATATTCAGCTGACGAGTCCCAAATAGAATGAAACGCGCGTCCTGGATTCCACTGCTAGCCACTATCCATCTCTACTTAAACTTGTTAAGTTTATTAATAAAATGGGGGGGGGAAGCTTTACTGAGTTATAGCTGATATTAATTCGTGATAAAAACCTCAACCATAATCCTGACTCATAACTTTAGCCTAACTTCTGAATCCTAACCTGAAACTTTAACATTATAGCTGATATCAGCGGTTGAAGGAATTCTATAGGGTTCTATCCCTAACTCACATCATTAAATTGACCCTTAATATGTAAGGGTTGACTGATCATCTATATCATTTCACTGTAATTTCATAATCTGGAACTCAAAACAATTGTCAACCAACACCAAAGTCAGAATTTTCAATACAAATGTCAAGGCAGTTCTACTGTATGGGGCGGAAATCTGGAGAACTACGAAGACCATCATCCAGAAGATACAGGTGTTTACTAACAGTTGCTACGCAAGATACTTCGGATCCGCTGGCCAGAAACCAGATTCCAGTAGAGGAAGTAATCAAGAAGAAGTGTTGGAAGTGGATAGGACACGCTTTAAGGAAATCAACCAACTGCGTCACAAGGCAAGCACTCACATGGAATCCTGAAGGTCAAAGAAGAAGAGGAAGACCAAAGAACACATTACACCGAGAAATGGGGACAGACATGTAAACAATGAACAAAAGTTGAATAGAAGTAGAAAGGAAGGAGTAGGACAGAGTAGGTTTGAGAATGGTGGTCGGCGTCCTATGCTCCATTGGGAGTAACAGGCGTAAGTAAGTAAGTAAGTAAGTAATTTCATAGTTTTTCATTGTTACTTGTTTTATAGCTAAACACTTTTCTTGATTGTTTAACAAGTAGGTCATGGTCGTTGAAATAGTACAAGTTTAGCATAAGTAATGAACTTTTATCTATGAATTACTAGATTTTTCATCATCAACTACTGTCAGATATAATCTAATAATTCTTTATAGCTATTCACGTGTATGAATTTGGCGTCATATTCTGATTAGTTCGCAATCTAATTATCTACTTCAAACCGTAATGATCGCTGTTAAAAGCCTGTAATTATGAAGAATATTACATATTCTTGAAGATTATAGTCAACAAGTATAATAGGGAGCCAAATTTGGGAGACAAAATCCAAAACACGAGTTTCGTCCTATCTGGAACTTATGAACTGGATAAGCCTGCATTCTAATATTGGTAGTCACAGTGAGTGACGACCCAAGTATCCTACGCTTCAAACGCCAACATGTTATCCAATGAGCTGATAATTCAGTTGGTTATTAAATTGTTGACTGAGTATGAAGTGATAAATCAATGAGTCTCAAATAGGACAAAACATTTGTCCTGGTTTCGACTTCTGGCTAGAATCCAACTTTACTAAAATCTGTTTGTCAAAAATAAAAGGATAATTACACTTGATTAAATGATTTATAAGTACTTACTTCTGTTAACCTCAATGGAGCATAGGATACCGACCAGCATTCACCAACCCACTCTGTCCTGACCCTTCCTTGTTAGTTCTATCCAATTGTTATTCAATTTTCTCATGTTTGTCTCCATTTCTCAGCGTAATATGTTCTTTGATCTTCCTCTCCTCCTTTGACCTTCAGGATTCCATGTGAGGGATTGCCTTGTGACGCAGTTTGGTGCTTTCCTCAATGTGTGTCCTATCCACTTCCAGTGCTTCTTCCTGATTTATTCTCCCACTGGAATCTAGTTTGTTCTCTCCCACAGTAGCTTGTTGCTGATAGTGTCTGACCAACGGATCCGAAGTATTTGGCGTAGACGATTGTTAATAAACACATGTATTTTCCGGATGATGGCTATCGTAGTTCTCCAGATTTCCGCCACATGCATTAGAACTGTTTTGACATTTGTATTGAAAATTCTGACTTTATTGTTGGTTGGAAGTTGTTTTGAGTTCCAGATGTTCTTTAGTTGTAAATATGCTGCTCTTGCTTTGCCGATCCGCGTCTTCACATCTGCATCAAATCCACTGTGTTCATCAATGATGCTGCCCAGAAATGTAGATGTTTTCACATCCTCCAGAGCTTCTCCATCAAGTGTGATTTGATTGGTGCATGTTGTGTTGTATCGGAGAATGTTGCTTTTCTCTTTGTGTATATTGAGACCTAATGCTTTTGAGGCCGCTACTGTTGTTGCGTGTGCGATAGAACAGCCAGATCATCTGCGAAGTGTAGATTTCCAGCTGTAACCCATCTGTCCATTGTATCCCGTGCTTCCCCCAGATGTTATCGTCTTCATAATCCAGTTGATCATCAGGAGAAAGAGAAATGGTGAGAGTAAGCAGGCTTGCCTAACACCGGTCTTTACTTCGAACGAGTCTGTGAGCTGTTCTCCATGCACAATTTTGCAGTTTAATCCATCATAGGAATTCCGTATGATATTGACAATCTTCTCAGGCACGCCGTAGTGTTGAAGAAGCCTCCATAGTGTTGTCCTGTCCACACTATCAAATGTTTTCTCGTAGTCAATGAAGTCGCATATATATATGCAAGGTATAAAAGTTCTGTAATACCTTACTTAGAAAATATACTGTATGACGAAGAGGTTGTTAGAGTTGACCTAGAAATCGATAACCTGTATTCTTGAGCCTTTTTCTTTCCTTTTTCTTTGTAAAAGAAACTTGTTGAAATACGTTGTGCTGAGAATTCTATATTGTACCAAAAATATAACATTGAATAAAGCCATTAATGATAATAATAATCAGAAGGGGTTTTTTGTGGAGATTTAGTATTTTGATAGTTGAAAGCGTGAGTCAATGGAAGCTAGACCATCAGGGAAAACCTGGAAGCACTGGGCGGTCGTTTCGTCCTATTATGGGATTCCTCAGCACTGCACATCCACGACCTCGCCTCTCGAGATTCGAACCCAGGACTTGCTCTGGCGCGGCCGTCCAGTGCTTCCAAGTTTTCCTTGGTGGTCTAGCTTCAATTGACTCACGCTTTCAACTATGATAATAATAATAGTTATAAACAATGCTCAAGCATATTTATTTAGTTCAGTACTCTATTCAGTTGCTTAACTTAGTAACCATATTCCATAGGATAGATAGGGAGATAGAAAGATTAATCAATAGGTCAGTTTCTTAACAGTTCCGTATACATCTTCTTGATCAATACCAATTATTACAATGAAGTGAATAACTACAAGATCAATAACTTTATTGATTACTTATATTACTACTAATAATGTTATACCTTATCATTTATTAATCAAGTGTAATCAATCAAAATTTATTGTTTATTTATTAACCAATCATATTTCATCATTTAAAATTGATAATCAATTAATATTCGATCAATATTTCTCAGAAAGATCTATCGATTTAAACAATAATATACTACTGATTATTATTTAGTAAATATATAAAGAAAAACAGCACTTTATTCAATAGGAATAGACAATAAAATATCTACATATAAATGGATAGTTTAAATAAAATAAAATCAAAAAAGAAAACATTGTAAGCAAAGATGAATAGTGGCTAACAGTGAAATTCAGGATGAGCGTTTCTTCCTGTCAGGACTCAGTAGCTGGATGAATAACGCGATGGTGTTTGAAGCGAAATGTACTGGGTTCGAGTCCTAGAGTAAACATCAACTCTTAGATGCAGGTACATCAGACTGACGAGTCTCGAATAGGATGAAACGCGCGTCCTGGATTCCATTGCTAGCCACTGTCCATCTTTGCTTACAATGCTTGTGAATTAAGGTTATATCGAGGCAATACGCTTAGTATGCAAATATGCCAATTAGAGACTGACCAGTTTCAGTCCTAACACATCGATGGGAGGATTCAAACAAACAATACTATGTGAATTTAAAGAAGAAAACAGTTTATCCACATTGTTAATTTTCTGTTAGGATAAAGAAATTAGATACAATCAGAAATAAACAAATGTTTACGTAGGATACTGAATGTCCGTTGGACGTAAACTATCAGTAACAACCTGCTATGGAAGAGAACAAACCAGACTCCACCTGAAGAGGAAAAGACGTTAGAAGTGGATAGGGCATACACTACAAAATTTATCAAATTTCATCACTAAGCAAGCACTAACTTGGAATCCTGAAAGAAAACGGAAAAGTGAAGGGTCGAAAAACACACTGTGTCGGTAATTGGAAGGATGAATAGTAACTGGAAAGAACTTGGAAGGATTGTCCAGGATAGAGTTGTATGGAGAATACTAGTGAGCGGATTAATGAAATAGTATGTTTTCTAGCATATCTAATGATCAAACGACAGACGACCTAATTTAAGAACTAACTCAGAGGTGCTCATCCACGATTACACAGGTGGGATTCGAACCCAGGACCTATCGGTCTCGCTCGTGAACGCCTAACTTCTAGACCACTGACATAGCATCCAACGGTGTTAATGTCTAACTTCAACCAATCCACGAAATTGCTCCACCGCCCACCATTGTCTTCATTGAGTTACTATTTCTCAACTGATATGGTAATGAAGACTAGAAAATCAGTTTGTTTATTACATAACAATTAATTCATCCATATTATTACTAATTTTTGAACGTTGGACCATATAATTATGATTTGTTTATATTCACTTTAATCCTTCTTTTTCATGATTACAAAGAACTCCATAGATGTCCAACTTCGAGACCAACAGGCTGAATTCCTTAAGGATTGATCGTGTACAGGCGAAATCTCAACTCTACGGATCATTGTTTAACAATCAATTGAATGGAATTCATCACTCTATATCAATTTCATTGACTATGAGAAAGCATTCGATAGCATGTACGGGACGACACTATGGAAGCTTCTTCGACACTGTGGTGTGCCTGAGACGATAGTCAATATCATACGGAATTCCTATGATGGATCAGCAACAACCTGCTGCGGGAGAAAACAAACAAGATTCCAGTGGGGGGGATAAATCAGGAAGAAGTGTTGGAAGTGGATAGGACACACATTGACGAAATCACTCAACTGCGTCACATGGCAAGCACTCACATGGAATCCTGAAGGTCAAAGAAGAAGAGGAAGACCAAAGAACACATCACACCGAGAAATGGAGACAGACACGAGAAGAATGAACAAAAGTTGGATAGAACTAGGAAGGAAGGGGTAGGACAGATTGGGTTTGAGAATGGTGGTCGGTGGCCTACGCTCCATTGGGGGTAACAGGCGTAAGTATGTAAGTAAGCAAGTAAGATAAAAATAGATGGACTAATCAATTCAATTATTGGTTCCAATAATAACATTATATAATAGATAGATTTATATTAACTTGTTCTAGTTGAATATCTTTTTTATAACATAATGTCATTAGTTGAAATAACGGTAAAAAAAGAAAAGAAAAGTCGATACTCATGTCCAAAATTCATTGTTTTATACTGATTGTTATTGTTTCCAAATCTGGGTCAACAAAAAAAATTTTCTTTATTCACTGGATTATAATATTTTTCTAGGTTAATGATAAATCAACATAAATCTGTTTTCGATTAGTAACTGATTATATATAAGATGGTGGTTGGAGGTGGTCAACAGGAAACCCTGGACCTGGGTTTCGTGCTACTTGGCATTCATCAGCAAGGTGTACCTGTAATCTTGTGGAAGCTGGTGCTCCCTGACAGATTCGATCCCGTGTCACTTAGCTTCACAGTCAGAAACGCTACCATTGAGCTATTCGGGCCGCGACTGACCTCCTGTAGGACTGAGATGTAATCACAATTGATTGATCACTGGGTGGTGATCAATGCCATGCATGTCAAGTCCTTCTTAGTGCTGATCGAATGCTATCGAACTGAATATATATATATATATATATATATATATCAGTCTAAAGTAATCTTTATAATATATTTTCTGGTTAAGGTTTTTTTTAGCGAGTTAGTTTTTCTACGGGATGGGATCGCTAACCCCATGCCCAACCTTCCTCCTTTATCCGGGCTTGGGACTTACAGTAACTCTAGAAGAGCTACAGGCGGAAGCCGGTTTGTGGGAGAGGACAAACCAGCTTCCAGCTAGTGAGGAGATTAGGAAAAGATGTTGGGAGTGGATAGGACATACATTGAAGAAATCACCAAACTGCATAACGAGGCAAGCCTTAACTTGTAACTCGGAAGGGAAACGGAAAAGAAGAAGGCCAAATAACACATTACGCCAGGAAATAGAAGCAGACATGAAAAGGATGAATAACAACTGGAATGAACTGGAAAGAACTGCTTGGGACAGGGTTGGATGGAGAATACTGGTGTGTGGCCTATTCTCCTCCACGACGAGGACCTGTGTAGGTAAGTGAGTGTTTTCCACGAGATGAAGTTGTTGACCACATGCTCAACTCTCCTCGTTTACCCGGGGCTTGAAACTGGCAGTAACCCTAGAATAGCTAAAGGAGAGTTTAGTCTTTATAATGATTTAGAGAATAATTGATAATCTGAGAAGATTAAATCGCTGATTAATCTTGATGAAGTTTTGTTCTATGAGCTAGATGGTTTGATCATAGAGCTTTCATCGTTCTTGTGAACGACATCATTAGCACAAACTCTATCAAAATCATTCACCTGAGCTACAAATCTTCTCCATTATTTGATTAATCTTACCTGTAGGCTATCGTGTAGTATTTGGAATTTGATTTAAGAATTAAGAGTACACTATTGACTTCCATGCTATATTATTCTATTAATTTGTTTCAATACAGCATCCATTTTTTTCTGCATTAGTTAATTTATGATGGAAAGTGTTCATTACTAACTGAATAGTACCCGTGGAAATCTGTCATTCTCCAATATAGACCATATTTCTCTTTATTGGAACCTTGAAATGTTCACTTTGAAGTTGGTCATTAGTGATTCATACATAAAAACTTGAAACTCATTAGCTGACTGGTTAAGTAAGCACAGAAAAATCTTACCATGTGCTTACTAGTGACTAGCTTCATGAGGAAATTCTCGGAGTTCTAGTAAGAAGCCGTGACTAGTGGAGCTAATCCGTCTCAAGTAGAGACAGGTATCTATCTCAGACAATGGAAGATATTTGAGCAATTTCGTGAGTTGGTTGAAGTTAGACATCAAAATCGTTCGATACCGGCCCAGTGGTCTAGAGGTTAGGTGTTCGTGCATGAGACCGAAGGTCCTAGGTTTGAATCCAGCGTGCGCGATCGTGGATGGGCACTTCTAAGGAGTCCTCTACTAAAACGAAACAACCATCCAGTGCTTCCAGTTGGTGGTCTAACATTCATTGATTCATGATCTCAATCAAAAACTTAACAATCGCCACAACCCCACACTAGAAATAATTAGTGTTTTTAGTAGTAGACAGAGACTGAATTTGTTCACCAAATTTGAACTATTTCTAAAATGCACATACACACACATACGACCTTTTACATTGTGAAATGTCTTCACATTCTCCACACCTTACTGACTCATATTTACCTACTTAACTAAATCAACTTCTGAACATGATTGGATAAACTTTTACTGTAGATTTGATTTGACTGTTAAACGTAATATCTGACAATTTTGACCTCGACCTGAAGGAGTCTAGACAAGATTTTTGGATAATTTGGATTTCAGTGGCTTAATTTATTTCAAATGTAGGAGTGTAATCCAGGATACGCGTTTTATCCTATTTTGGTACTCATCTGCTGCATGTATCTGCATCCCATAGTTAATATCCACTCCGGGACTTGAACCCCGTATCATTCGCTTTAAACTCGATCGCATTATCCACTTAGCTACTTAGTTTAGATATCCACTAGCTTATGCAAAGGGGTGAAGTTAATTTCATTTTGTATTGGTTGTTAAACTTATCCTTGATCAATGTCTCAGTGATTTAAATAAGTTAAAACTCAGCCATATGAATACAGATAAGAAGAACATTCAGCTTCGATTTAGGATATGAATTTAGCCTAACCGATTAACTACCACGTACAACTACCTATAGAAGACTCATTAGAAACTTAGATTTGCAATATTATTCAATGAAGTAGTATAGTTTTAGAAATAACTACCTAAATGAAAACAACCAGTTAGTTAAATTCACTTAGTATTACTTGTTTGAATCTTCCCATTGATGTTTAGGCTATATCGAGGCAATACGCACAATATGCACATATTACAATAAGAGACTGACCAGTTGCAGTCCTAACATATCGATGGGAAGATCCAAACAATTAAGCGAATTTAAACTTCACCCCATTGCACAAGCAAGTGACTATCAGGACTCAGTAGCTGAGTAAATAACGCGATGGCGTTTGAAGCGAATGGTACTTGGTTCGAGTCCCAGAGTGAACATCAACTGTGAGATGCAGGTACATCCAGCTGACGAGTCCCAAATAGGACGAAACGCGCGTACTGGATTCCACTGTTAGCCACCACCCAACTTTGCTTGCAACCAGTCAGTTAGTTAGTTATTTTACTGTCAATTTGTTATTGTTAAATTTTTCTGAAATCCTTGACATTCTAAATTTATAATTATTTTATAATTGAATTCATGAGTCAATTGAAAATAGACCACCAAGGAAAACCTGGAAGCACTGGACGGCCATTTCGTTCCACTGTGGGACTGCTCAGCAGTGCACATCCACGCGCTCGCGCGCGAGACTGATAGGTCCTGGGTTCAAATTAATTAATTGGTTAGCTAATTAAGTATTTGACAAAGAATTAAGGTACTTTGAATTAAGCCCTTTTTCTAAAGTAAAGCAAGAATTTCAAAAGTGAACTTTTTTCAAAAATGCTAAAACTATAGTTCACCTATTGCTTCTTGGCTCATGAATTAATTAAGTATTGATCTTAAAATTAGGAATGTAGTTGATCAATCATTTATGATGTTGACTGAACTACTGATAAATGTACCTTTCCAGATTACCTATGTGTTATCCTGTAACCCGACTGATTTGTTGGATAGATCAATACTGTCTCAAGTACACATGATCATTGCGCGTTAAAGTTGAGCCGACTATTATTCTTCCGAACAAGGTCACTACCCACATTTCCCTGTATATAGGATAGTCCGGTGACTGGTATCCATAAATAAACTATAAACATTACTATTTACTTTTCTAAAATATTACTTTTAAACAGAGTCTTGGTCTAAATTCACTTAGTATTACTTGTTTGAATCTTCCCATTGATTTTTAGGACTGCAACTGGTCAGTCTCTAATTGGCATATGTGCATACTGTGTGTATTGCCTCGATATAGCCTTAATTCACAAGCATTCTCACGACGAACAGCTAAATGATTAGATGTTAGGAACATGGGAATAATGAATGTGAATCATAAGACACAACATCAACTTATTTGAATTTATTGCTAAAACTAATCTTATTTCAAAGTGAAATAACCTGAAGAACAAATGAAACTGACAGATTATGAGAAACTGCTGCAAAGTCAGTGAAATTTCACTGAACCCTAGTCAGATCATCTGGCAGTTGGGTCACTAAATATCGAACAGATCATCGATCCCCGTCAAGGTCAAGGACAATCAATGCGCATCAGTTAATCATACGCCATGGACTGGAGCATGCAGCAGTGGTTCTACTTTCGCTTGTATCTCCCTTAACTAATATATTCCTGTAATAACGTCCTTTGTGTTGTACAGTCTCTAGAGTATCCACGGTCCCTTGATACGTCGATGGGGCAATCCACGTAAGGTGCTGACTGGGAGGTGTGACTTCGAAGTTAGCTTATTCGTTACACCGTCGCCGTCTAACTCGAGTAGGTCTCCAATCATTCGACATAGATCATCAACGTTTATGGTCTACACTGCCTTTATCATCTTGATTTGAAACTATTTAGAAATGTTTCATATTTACTTTCATCAATTTTAACTAATCATAGATAATATAAGTTATGCAACAATTGATCATTGGACCTAGATCAATTTCAGTGATAGAGAAATTAATCTCTTTCTCTTTTTGTTTTTTTAATCTTTATATTCGGATTAACAAAAATGTTGATTGATTTAAGTAAACTATAAAAGTTATCAATCTTTTCTATTAAAAAAATATCAATTCAGTTAGAACCACATGATCTTCACTTAAACAATGTTAAACTATTTCATATGTGAATAGAAATGAAATACAAGTACAAGTTGTAGTGTGGTCTACTTATATCCATATAAGTAGTATATAGTGATGGTCAGACATAGAATGTATTTTGGCAGAAGATCGATAAGGAAAGAACCGAACAGGAACGCAATTGGCATGAAAATGCATGAACAGTGGAATTAGAGAAGATGGATTGATATTTACAGAAGGAACAGTGAATATTGAAACAATTGGTTGTTATTTTGCAAATTAACGGTTTGCTGTATGGTTGTCAGAAGTTAGTGAGATTGTCCCCACTCATAGTCTTGTTCATTACACTGTTATGTCCCGATAACAATAGTGAATGGTAACTATGGGATCCATGTATGGACCAATATTATGCATATAATTTTTATCGTATCATCGCTAAATAACTGAACTATTCATATTCATATTCCCCTTATCATGAGCTTTATTTAGAACTATAAACTATCAGTCTATTGGTTAAGTGCTCTGGCGCGAGACTGGTAGGTCCTGGGTTTGAATCTCGCGAGTGCGGGATCGTGGATGCGCACTGCTGAGGAGTCCCATAATAGGACGAAACGGCCGTCCAGTGCTTCCAGGTTTTCCATGGTGGTCTAGCTTCCGTTGACTCATGATTTCAACTACGAAAATACTATAAACTATTGTAAGCAAAGATGGATAGTGGCTAGCAGTGGAATTCAGGACTCTCGTTTCGTCCTATTTGGGACTCGTCAGATGGATGTACCTGCATCTCAGACTTGTTGATGTTCACTCTGGGACTCGAACCCAGTACCTTTCGCTTCAAACGCCATCGCGTTATCCACTCGGCCACTGAGTCCTGAATACACAATAAAGTATTGTTATACGATTTACACTTCCCGAGTTATACCCAGTCTAGTGATTACTGTTCCCCTTATTCACAGCCACGTTTGGCTAACTCTTGTACACATGTTATTTTCTATTTTGTAGTGTGATGTGGTCTGTTTGATTGGTCTATAAACTCAGTGTGTTTGAAATATAAGGATTCATACAGCAGAGGCTGTTCTGGACTTAACTGACTGGGCTAGGCAGAAGCAGTACTCAAGACTGATCGTACGGTTTCCGTGTGTCACTGTTCGAATCGATAATTCACTGCTCTCTGATTGGCGGACTTATCACGTCATACGTTAACGAGGCATCCACTCAGCCATAAGACATAACAAGTACCAAACCAAGGATGGTATTAAAATACCCTAAAAAATAAGATACACTTCAAAAGCAAATTTC
>NC_031502.1:55863242-55863762 GCF_000237925.1 Schistosoma mansoni
ATGAGACAATTTCCGGAGTGAACATCAACTCAGGGATCGAGGTAGATTCACTTTACGAGTCCCGAATCAGACGAAATGCCCATCGTAAATTCGACTGCTAGCGACATCTCACCTATTCTATATAAATGAAGCAATTTTAATAATACCTCAAAACCTCAGAGTATTAATCACTTATTAGAAGGGGTTTTGTGAAGATTTTAGTATTTTTCTTAGTTGAAAGCGTGAGTCAATTGAAGCTAGGACGAAACGGCCGTCCAGTGTTTCCAGGTTTTCCATGGTGGTCTAGCTTCAATTGACTGACGCTTTCAACTAAGAAAAATATTATTCACTTATTGTATTGGAACAATTAGGAGAAATTGATATTCACACTGTAAGTGGAAATTACATATCCGTAGGTTTTAACACCAGCGCGTTATCTTCTTTAGCGTAGAATCACTATAGCTGCTAAATTATTCAAAGGATAAAGCATTATTTATTATTATTTTCGAAGGTATGTACTTTTCTTCCTGTTGATAAATCC
>NC_031502.1:55863962-55876912 GCF_000237925.1 Schistosoma mansoni
GATGAAGTAAGTCGACAGGGAACTATAAACCTTGGTTCTGTACTCAATGACACTTCAATAATCTTCAGAGCACATTAAGTGCAAAAAGTTAAATCAATGTTACCGGGTACTAAAATTCTAGACGTTGCCTCTGAGCAGTTAGGGTTGCTATTAATCTTCTGTAAAGCTGAAAGATTAATAATAATCGATCACTAATTAGTCTGTTCGGTAGTATTCGATCAAAACCACTCATGAGATAACACAATGGCTTTTACAAGGTAATTGGTTAGAATCAATAATCAAATATTAAAATGCTCCAAATACGATTTGGAGCATTAATACTAACTTAAATGTGCGTAAATCCAGCTTGCTACCAAATTATCAAGCTCAGCAAGCGTCTAAATTCTCACAAAATATATCAAAAATGGGTAAAAAGCAAAACGTTCCGAGCAAAAAGGTTTTTTTGTATTTCGATTTACTTACAATTCCATACTATATGGAAAATGAACTGTTTTAATTGAGTAATACGTACAATAATAATATCCTTGGCAGTTATTGGAGATTCTATGGCAAAATCATAACTGTAAACACACAATGATTGTTGATAATGGCAATAACAAAGAATGAAAAAGCAGCTATGTTAGCCTTCACGTAGTAGGTGTTTAGGTTGATTAAAAAGCAGTTACTGTAAAGTTAGGTGTGAGTACCACTGCTCTGCAAAGGGCAGAACTTTGGCTACTCATCCTAGGTGTCTGAAGAGATGAGATATTAACCTACCTAGTTTCTCAAATAGACCCTATGATCTAACTGTCCCTATTTGACTGTACTTGTTTGTGCACTGATATGTGAAACTGTCTTCTTGAATGTGTGCATTTATCTCGCAAATTACAATTGAGTTGAAATTGTTTCAATCAGATTCACGTTTTTCATGTATGAAGTTCACCTTCAAACGTGGTGTTCACGTGATTGTCTTATGGAGTTAACAAACAGTGGGACCACGGATATATTGTATGGATTAGAAGACATAACGTACAGTTCCATTTGTATACTCTGTATTGAATCTTCAACTTACGGTTCTTAAAGTGGTTTCTTATGTTTATGATCTTAAACAGGATTTGCGGTGGCAACTTGGAAAATTCGCCTGTTCATACCTTCTTTTCGAATAAACATTTCAACTAAGAAAAATATTATTCACTTATTGTATTGGAACAATTAGGAGAAATTGATATTCACACTGTAAGTGGAAATTACATATCCGTAGGTTTTAACACCAGCGCGTTATCTTCTTTAGCGTAGAATCACTATAGCTGCTAAATTATTCAAAGGATAAAGCATTATTTATTATTATTTTCGAAGGTATGTACTTTTCTTCCTGTTGATAAATCCTGAATTATAATAGTTGAATTCATGAGTCGATGTAAGCTAGACTACGATTGAAAATCTGGAAGCACTTGATGGCCGTTTTGTCCTAGTATGTGACTCCTCAGCAGTGAGCGTTCACGATCCCACACACAGGATTTGAAACCAGAACCTTTGATCTCGAGTGCTAACGCTTAACCTCTAGATCACTGAGCCGGCATCCAACGGTATTAATCCTGAATTAAGCTAAATGTGTGTTCTGCACTTTGTTTTCCTTTATTTTTTAGGTCTTATATCATCCATATGTACGTTAATTTTTTTAAATAATCAAGTCCTCAGCCCACATAAATCTATTAAATGAAAAAACTGTTGTAAGACAATACAACTCCAACAAGGTTTATGTATGTATATAGTTGACTAGATAGATAGATAGATACATTAACCCATACCAATAAGAAGATCGAAATTGTTTTCTGCCTAAAGAAAATATTTTCTTCTCTATTTTTTCTTCACTTCTTTTTCTCTAAGGTAACTGGTTACCATGGTAACTTGGCTCCAAAATATATGCACTCTCTCTTTTTTTCTTCCAAATGAAAATTGTTTACACTGAAGTATAGGGTAAGACAGTGATTAAATGACTTCATTATTTTTATTGATGTTATTAGTATTTTCGAAATTATCGAATATTATATAATGTAATCCTAGAAGTTTGTCCGAAGTTTGTGCTGATGATGTCGTTCAGAAGGACGATGAAAGCTCCACGACCAAACGATCCAGCTTAGAGAACAAACTTACATCAAAATATAATCCTATTGATGGGATTCTAGAATAATTTATTCCTGTTATTTAAAATTACCTGTGTGGAAGAAACAACACCTACATGAAGTAATTTTATGAATCATGAAAATATATACTATTTACTTACGCCTGTTACTCCCAATGGAGCATAGGCCGACGACCAGAATTCTCTAACCCACTCTATCCTGGGCAGCTGGGTGATTTCCTCATTTTGTTTCCTATTCACTTACAACACTTCCTGATTTCTTCCTCCACTGAAATCTGGTTTGCTCCCTCCCACGGTAGGTTGTTGCTGATAGTGTCTAGTCAACGGATCCGAAGTATTTAGCGTAGACGATTGTTAATGAACACTTGTATCTTGTGGATGATGGTTTTTGTAGTTCTCCAAGTTTCCGACCCATACAGTAGAACTGTCTTGATATTTATATTGAAAATTCTGATCTTGGTGTTGGTTGATAGTTGTTTTGAGTTCCAGATATTCTTCAATTTTAGACATACTGCTCTTGTTTTGACGATCCACGTCTTCATATCTGCATTGGATCCACCGTATTTATCAATGATGCTGCCCAGATATGTAAAGGTTTTCACATCCTCCAAAGCTTCTCCGTCAGGTATAATTCGATTGTTGCATGCTGTGCTGTATCGGAGAATCTTGCTTTTCTCTTTGTGTATGTCGAGACCTACTGCTGCTGAGTTTGCTGCTACACTGGCCGTCTTCTCCTGCATTTGTTGTTGCGTGTGTGATAGAAGAGCCAGATCATCTGCAAAGTCCTGCATCCTAGTGATCTTTAAACTAGTTATCTCTTTCGATAACATCACTTGATTGAGTAATTTTTTACAGGGAGGATTATTTGAAGCTTGTTTTTGTAATATAAGCAACATGGTAAAACAGAAATGATCTTTGGTTTAAAATTATAAATTGATCGACACCTTTGATTGAGTATATTCAGCTGGCTAGAAGCTGATTAAGCCGAGAATTTATACGCATCTCGTTGGGGAATTTATTATTATTACAGCTAACTAATCGAGTTGCTTATTATATTTTCACTAGCTTCTTTTATTATGTAAAGATTGAATGAAATTAAAAGAATGAGACTGAACGAAAAACAACACTTATTTTTATTTTATTTTATTTAAACACATAGACATTGGTATAAGGAGGCACGAAACAGATATGTGGCACATAAATCATTCGGTTTGTGTGAGGGTTGGGATACTACTCAAACGCTCGAAACGAAGTAGGTGGTTTTCTTAGGGTGCCACTATAACTCCAACTTTATTTCGACCAATGCCTTTCTGGCCAGACAACATCTAAGCCTGCTTCTGCTACGCAGAGGCAGATTTCTACGAGCACGGCGTGAACGATACACGTGCACAATTCCTCGCAGTAGTAAAGGCACTACCGCACGAATTCAGCAGGTACGTCACACCTAGTATGTTTACTAGTGATGTTCCGGAACCCTATGAAACACTTAAACGATCTATTCTTAAACGCTGAGATCTAACCGATCGACAAAGTTTAGACCAACTCCTTAATAGTATCGACCTGCAAAACGGTTCTGCGACAGATATGTTGCTAAGAATGAAAGAGGTGATTGGCCAAAGAACTTTAGATGATGTCCTATTCAAACAGCTTTTCTTATCCAAACTTCCTCAACAGGTGCAAGCTGTGCTGGTCTCGTTTCAAAACAACGCCGTAGACGAGCTGGCTGTATCTGCCATCCGCATCCCAGAAATCACAAAATCTTGTAATGCCACGGTTTTTTCAGTCAAAGAAAAGCCTCAAACGACCCAGAATTACATTACGGAATTATGTCATACACTTACACATTATCTTAGATTTCGTAATGACCGTAAGCGGTCAAAAACCCCACGAAGAAGCACTTCACGTAGGTGATCTGTCTCTAGAAAACGAGAAACGGATAACCCCGGATGGTGCTGGTATCATAACCAGTATGGAAAGTCTTCCAGAAATTGCTGAAAACTCTGCAATTACCCGAACTTAAAATCGAATGACACGAAAGCAATAGGGGAAACTTCCAAGCCGGTACGCGTTGACGGCGAACAGAGCCGTCTTTTATACGTCATAGATATGGTCGCGAAAGTTCTCTATCTTGTCGACACTGGCGCAGAAGTTAGCATGTTTCCTGCAAATTATAATCACCAACTTCACGAACCGGTTTTAAACCCACAGGCGGCAAACGAAAGCCAATCGCCACATATGGTAAAAGGTACGTCTATCAAAACGTGGGCTTACTCAAACCCATTCACTGGATCTTCGTTGTTGCAGATGTTTCTATGCCAATCATTGGTATACATCTTCTACAACGCCATAATCTACTCATCGAGATGACTGCTTGATAGCAAGTCCGGACAGAGAATCACATCTCCAGCATCTGGATATTCTGTTCGATCAACTGAAAAAGTATGGCATTACTGTAAACATTCAGATAAGCCAAATCGGAACAGACTCCTTAGATTTCCTAGGACACACTATTGATGCTCAAGGCATTTGAGCTCTGGGAAGCAAAGTGGCGGCTATTCTGGATTACCCGGAACCGGCCACTATTAGGCAATTGCGCAAATTTAACGGTCTTGTAAGTTTATATGGACGGTTCATATCAAAATGCTCATCCCTTGTGAAACCGCTAACCGATCAACTCCATGGAAATGCGAAATCCATTAATCTGGTCGACACCACGCGAAAAGCATTCTCCACAATTAAGGAACTTATCGCAAAGGCAACTATACTTGTATATCAGGACACTCAAGCGCCCATTAGTATTGCAGTAGACGCATCCGACTCAGCGATCGGAGGAGTCTTACAACAATGGGTTAACCACTCTTGGCAACCTTTGACATTTTTCTCGAGACGGTTGCTAGACACTGAATCGATGTACGGCACTTTCGGTAGGGAACTCCTAGCTATGTATTGTGTTGTACGACATTTTGAACACTCTATCGAAGGCCGAGAATTCACTCTTTTTACTGATCATAAACCCATTACTTTCTGTTCAAGCTCATCTTCAGACTTCGTGAGTCTCAACAAATGGACTACATTTCTCAGTTTACTTCAGATATACAACACATTTCTGCAGAAAAAAAGTAGTTGCAGACGCCTTGTATCGCATAAGTTCCTTGAACAGTTTCCAGGGAATAGACCTTCTTAAACTCCTTCAGTTTCAAAAAGAAGACATTGATCTTCAGCACGAGTTATTCTCAACAACCCTTAGACTGCGTATTAAACAGATGGGAACAGGTAAGAAAGCATTATTATGTGACACAACTACAGGTAGGGGTCGCCCAATCGTGCAGAAACATTATCGACGCAACATCTTCAATACGTTGCACAAACTTTCTCATCCAGGTGTTCGTGCATCCATCAAGCTTATAGCAGAACTGTTTTGCTGGTCTGGTATGAATAAAGACGTGAGAGAATGGGCACGCTCTTGTGTAAGCTGCCAGAAATCTAAGGTAATTAGACACAACAAATGTCCCTTAGGCTCTTTCAAAACTCCTGATGCTCGTTTAATAATAATAATAATAATAATAATAATAATAATAATAATGATAATAATAATTTATTCTCAAATAACAGATTGTTACATGAGGCATGCCGGTTTACAGGCAAGATCAAATTGTTACAGAAGTTACAATTTTCACTGTTGAAAATTACTCAGCTGGGTTGATATTTCATAAGATATGAATGTAAATGGATTTCTTAAGAAACATATCAATATCACACTTGGCGCACTTTATGGAGGTAGCGTTGTGGAGATAGGACCATAAAACCTATTTTGTAAATAATTTTTCATAGTTTACGCATGTATTTTCATATTCTGTACATTTAGCATTAAACAATTGTACTTGTTGTTTAAGTGTATTACTTTGAACACTTGTAACTTGACTTCCTTCCGTTTTGAGTACAACATATCGTGGCACTGTTACTGCTCCTCAATAAATACACTCTAATTCTAATCTGCATCGTTCTGCCATGTCTGCTAATATGTTAAATGAAATATTAATTGCATACCATCTCCATTTATAGACAATCGTGACATTCTTATTGAATTCTACGCTTGGTAAACCTATTGGATCTATATCGTCCATATTGGGATTACTAATCTTTTATAATTGTGGATTATTTAGACCAAACTCAACTGAACACGCAATAGCCTGAAGAATTAAGTAACGTCCCTTATTTTTTTATCTGTGTGTAATTAACTTATTAACTGTTAATTGTTATATAAACTTTAGACGTAATATTTTTGTTGCTAATTTTTGTTATCATACGTTTTGGTCCACCACAATTATTTGGTGAGCCCAGTATTTTATTATCTCGCAATTATCCCATTGTTATATTGTTTATTCGCTCATTGTACGACCCTCTAGCTGATTCTTCAACTTAATGTACTCTCCACATAAGCTTAGTGAGAGGGACCCTGTTCCTGTAACTACTCTTAGTTCATCACCTAACCTTACTGACAGTGTATTTAGTGCAGTCAATGCTATTTCGGAATTTAAGCTTCCACCTTATGGAGTAAATAATCCTAGAATCTGGTTTGCTCAAATTGAAGCCTTATTTCAGTCCAGGGGCGTACGTTCCCAAGCATCTAAGTACGCTTATGTAGTTGGCTCACTCCCGATCGAAATTGCGGCCGAAGTAGGAGACCTTATCGACCAGGTTCCTGAAACCGAGCCATATGATAAATTAAAAGCGGCTTTAATTCAGCGAACAACAGTCTCAGATGAGACAAGATCACAACAACTTTTGAATGCATGTGATCTGGGAGACAAAAGACCTTCCCAACTACTCCGACACATGAAACAACTTGCCGGCCCTTATAAACTAGACGAAGCCCTCCTCAAACAAATGTGGTTCAACCGATTACCACGCAGTGTCAGACAAATTCTAAGTGCCTTGGGGAAGTCCTCCTCCCTCGATGATTTAGCTGAAATGGCAGATAAAGTAACGGAAGTTTGCCACGATAACCATTATATAAATACGACGCAGCCGTATGGAGCAGCTGATGTCGGCTACTTAAACTCTATTCAACGACAATTATCTCAATTAACAAACCAGTTTGAGGCACTACAGACCACTGTAGCAACGGTGCAGGCCAGACAATTAAGACCCCCACGCAGACAGAGATCACGTTCTAGACCAAGATCTCGTTCACCTAAACGAATATCCGAAATTTGTTGGTATCATACTAAATTCGGCACAAAAGCACGGCGTTGTACACGCCCGTGTGCATTCCTCTCACCCACCACTGATAACCAGGGAAACGGTCCGGCCAGGCAGTAATGGCGGCGCCTGACTCTGGCCACAGCTCAAGCCGTCTATTTCATGTCAGGGATCGTATTTCGGGCTCGGATTTTCTAATCGATACTGGAGCCGAAATAAGCATACTCCCAATTCATCTTTCCCGACGACGGCACTTTCAACACGCTAAATTATCATTAGTGGCAGCAAACAATTCTATTATTAAAACGTATGGCGAGCAATCACTCATCTTAGACATCGGTCTCCGTAGACGTTTTACATGGGTTTTCATCGTCGCAGAAGTTAAACAACCCATCCTTGGAGCCGATTTTCTTAGTAACTACAATCTCCTTGTCGACATGAGAAAAAAGAAACTTATCGACGTGAATACAAGTCTACAGGTCAACGGAACAATCACCTGCAATTATGAAACTTATGGTGTCCGATTGCTTAGACCTGATAGTCAAACTTTTACCGATCTTCTATCGAAGTATGAATGTATAACGAAAGCCGATTATCAAACTGAAAACTCCACACACCATGTTCAACATACTATCACTACAACTGGTCCACCTATCTGCGCCAAGGCGAGGAGACTACCACCCAATAAGTTGCAGTCCGCTAAAAGAGAATTTGAACATATGATGCAACTAGGGATAATCCGACAGTCTAATAGCCCTTGGGCCTCGCCACTGCACATGGTTCCCAAAAAAGATCAAGATTGGCGCCCTTGTGGAGATTATAGACGTTTGAATAATCAGACAGTTCCAGACAGATACCCTATTCCTCACCTACATGATTTTTCACTAAACCTGCACGGTAAATTGATTTTTTCAAAACTAGACTTAATCAGAGCTTATCATCAGATCCCAGTGGCACCTGAGGATATTGAAAAAACAGCCGTAATCACACCTTTTGGGTTGTTTGAATTCTTGAGGATGCCATTTGGGCTTAAGAATGCTGCGCAAACATTCCAACGATTTATGGATGAAGTCACGCGAGGTTTAGATTTCGTATTTGTTTACATCGATGACGTCCTAATCGCTAGCTCTTCCTTGGAAGAACATCTTCAGCACTTACAGACTCTCTTTGAGCGTTTCAAAAGTTATGGTGTTGTAATCAACCCTTCGAAGTGTATATTTGGCGCCTCATCTCTGGAATTCCTGGGACACCATATTGATTCCCAAGGAATTAAACCACTTGAAGATAAAGTCAAAGCCATAACCAGCTATCCAGAACCAACCTCAGTAAAATCACTGCGTCGTTTCCTTGGAACATGTAATTTTTATCGACGATTTCTACCAAATTGTGCCGATGTACTACAGCCATTGACAGATTTACTGAAAAACGATAAATCAGGTACTAAGAAAGAAAAGAACCAAATATTCAAGCTACCTGCCGACGCCAAAGTAGCATTTGAGAAAGCTAAATCCATGATTGCTAATGCTACCATGCTCCAACACCTGAATACTGACCCCACAACACTGTTGATCCTATGCACGGATGCTTCACAAAAAGCCGTCGGGGCAGTATTACAACAGCGGGTTAACAACACGATTACCCCCATTGCCTTTTTCTCCAAGAGATTATCGCCAGCACAAGAACGTTATAGTACTTTTGGACGCGAACTCTTAGCTATGTATTTAGCAGTAAAACATTTCAACTTTTTGCTACAGGGTTGTGATTTCATCATTATGACAGACCACAAACCCCTTTGCCATTCTTTTAGCACATCGTATGACAAACATTCCCCACGAGAAGCAAGACAACTTGATTATATCTCCCAATTTACCACAGACATCAGGTTTATCAAAGGTCACACAAACATTGTTGCAGATGCACTATCTAGGAGGGATATCAATACGATGGTACTCAATCATGACATCAGCCTTGAAACCTTGGCTAAGTTACAAGCAGACGATGCAGAATTAAAAGCCTGCAAAGAAAAGTCTAGCTTAGATCTCAAACCAGTACCAATTCCTCTTTCAGATGCATTTATCATGTGCGACACTTCAACAAACAACAATCGTCCGTTTGTCCCACACGCTTGCAGACGAAAAATATTTCAGCACTTGCACGGTCTTTCACATCCAGGCATCAGAGCAACAACAAAGCTCATTACCGAACGTTTTGTGTGGCCTAAAATCAGCTCGGATGTTAAACGTTGGACACGTAACTGTCTCCAGTGCCAACGCAGTAAGACGCAAAAACACACCTACAGTCCAATTGGGAAGTTCCCTATCCCCGACAAACGCTTCCAGCACGTGCATTTAGATTTAGTTGGGCCTCTGCCACCATCAAACTCTTTCACACATATCCTCACCGCAATAGATAGGTTCACAAGATGGGCCATAGCATGCCCCATTAGAGACACATCAGCAGAAACAGTCGCTTCAGTCTTCCTCGACCGCTGGATAACTAACTATGGAGTACCATCAATAATCACAACAGACCGCGGTCCCCAATTCCAATCTGTCCTTTTCCAGGAGTTCACTAAACTTCTAGGGGTCAACCATATTAAAACCACAGCTTACCACCCAGCAGCTAATGGCATGGTGGAAAGATTCCATCGCCAATTGAAAAGCTCACTGATGGCGCAAGCTGACTCATCAAAGTGGAGCGATGCCTTACCGCTTGTACTCCTCGGTATTCGTTCAACCATAAAGGAAGACATTGGATGTACAGCCGCCGAGTTAGTCTATGGTACAACTTTAACGTTGCCCGGCCAACTAGTCAACTATGAACCTACAACGCACGGGGATTCTACTCACTTCGCAAGTCGCCTATTACAAATGATGCAGAACATTAGAGCAATACCACCTCGAGAATACAACAACCCAGTCCATCTCGATAAACATTTAGAAACGTGCAAATTTGTTTTTGTTCGAGTAGACGCGGTGAGAAAGCCACTGACACCACCATATGAAGGTCCGTATAAAGTAATAAAACGCACTCGCAAATATTTCATTATCAACAAAAATGGGAACAAAGAAACTATTTCCATTGATAGAATTAAACCAGCGTTTTACGAACCGACTCACCTTAAAGAAGTTAACATCGATGAACAACAACCCCTCCCTTCTGTTCCTGAGAAGCCAAGCGAAGAGGACAAGTTTCATCTTAAACCGTCTTTAACTCGCTCCGGTAGGTTGGTAAAAAAACCTAAGCGCTACGTACATTTCGCCGACTAATGAAAATCGATTCAATTACACGCACTTTATTGTTGTTACTCAATTTTCTAATAAAAGCTATTTATTTTCCTTACATGCACATTTAATAATTACATTTATTTATTATCACTAGTTTTGCCAATTTTTTTTTAATAAGAAAAATTGCCATAGTAATAAACGAGTGAATGCAAACCAACTATTCATTAAATTCATCCATTTTTTTAATATTTTATGACTCTATTAACAGTTTCGCACATTTTATTATTATTATTAGCAAACCAAAACTTTTTAATGCTCGTTTTTCAGTTTCATTTTGCGTAGCATAGCCTATATTATTAACGTGTCATTTATTCCTATCTCCACAATTTTTTTTTCCGTTATTACAGTAAATACTATTTTATGTACATTTATATACAATATTTCTCAATTTCTGTTCTTCATATTGTAAACAGTGTTACCTCCGGACACTCTGGGGGGAGCTATGTGGAGATAGGACCATAAAACCTATTTTGTAAATAATTTTTCATAGTTTACGCATGTATTTTCATATTCTGTACATTTAGCATTAAACAATTGTACTTGTTGTTTAAGTGTATTACTTTGAACACTTGTAACTTGACTTCCTTCCGTTTTGAGTACAACATATCGTGGCACTGTTACTGCTCCTCAATAAATACACTCTAATTCTAATCTGCATCGTTCTGCCATGTCTGCTAATATGTTAAATGAAATATTAATTGCATACCATCTCCATTTATAGACAATCGTGACATTCTTATTGAATTCTACGCTTGGTAAACCTATTGGATCTATATCGTCCATATTGGGATTACTAATCTTTTATAATTGTGGATTATTTAGACCAAACTCAACTGAACACGCAATAGCCTGAAGAATTAAGTAACGTTCCTTATTTTTTTATCTGTGTGTAATTAACTTATTAACTGTTAATTGTTATATAAACTTTAGACGTAATATTTTTGTTGCTAATTTTTGTTATCATACGTTTTGGTCCACCACAAGATAAGGGGAAAAGATTTAGATGTTTTAAACGCTCATCGTAAGGGAGTTTAGAAAGACCCTTTACTAATTTTGTCCCTACACGCTGGACACGCTCAAGCGATTTAGTATCCTTTATCAGACAAGGGCTAGCTGCTTGGATACAGTATTCTAAGTGTGGCCTTACATATGTGGGATATAAAATTCGAAACATCTCCTCGTCAAAGCATTTAAATGCTCTGCGAAGCGACCATAGCGCGCGATAGCCTTTGGAAGCAACCGCATTGCAGTGCGTTGTAGTTTTTAAGTCGTGACTTATAATTACTCCTAAGTCTTTATGCGCATGAACGCGTGGCAGAGATGTACCATTAATGGTATAGTGGTAACTAATATCGTGCCCGATGTGCATGAACACGCTCTTCCTGGAATTAACTTCCAGGCCCCAATCATGAGCCCACCTAACTAATTCGTCTAAATCTGCTTGCAGATAACAACGATCAGTCTCATTTCTTATTGTTCTCCAGATTTTAACATCATCCGCAAACAGTAACGTCGACGACTTAAGTAATAAAGGTAGTTCATTAATATACAGAAGGGAATGTAGAGGGCCTAAGATGGTGCCTTGGGGTACACTACTTTTGACCGGTTTCCATTCGGATAGCGTTCCATTGACCCTCACTCTCTGTCTGCGGTCACATAAGAAGCTTCCTATCCATTCCTGTATAGCACCTGTTATTCCAAAGCTCGAGAGCTTTTGCATAAGGCCTAAGTGTGAAACCTTATCAAACGCTTTGCTAAAATCTATGAATATCACGTCGACAGACTGGCCGTTGTCTGGGGCAGCTGTCCAATGCTCTCTCGCAATGAGTAAGTTAGTCAAGCATGAATGCTTGTTACGAAACCCATGTTGCTCGGGAGTTAACAGATTGTACGAATCTATGTGGCTTAGTAGCTTAGCCCGAATTAATTTTTCAAGTAACTTAACTACTATACTGGTCAGGCTAACAGGCCGGTAGTTAGATACGATCCGTCTCTGATCACCCTTAAATATGGGACTAACTGTGGCGTCTTTCCAGTCTCTAGGTAGTTGAGCCTGTGAAAAGGACATGTTGAAGAGCATCGTGAGCGGTCTTGAGATAATGTCCGCAGGAGACGACAGTAAACGTGGGTGTAACCCATCGGGGCCCGGTATCTTACAAGGTTTTAGGTTAGTTATCAAAGGAAGAACAATATCCTCTGTCACGTGTAAAGGTCCTATGGCTGGTATCTCATTGTCAACGGGACAAGTAGTTGTAACACTACACGTATAGTAGACTTCACTGAAATAGTTAGCAAAAACTTAAAGGAAAGTACGACATGGTCACTATTCACCAGTGGGG
>NC_031502.1:55877112-55917254 GCF_000237925.1 Schistosoma mansoni
GGTAGTTCAAAAGAAAGTATGGAATTGTGTAATTATAAAATAAAGTGCTGAAAACAGTATTCCGATACAAATGGCTGTCTCCTTTTTTTTCGAAGCTGTTTGTACTCTCTTTTTTGTTTTTAGATTTTATAGGGTATAGAGTGGGCTTCGTTTTTAGCCAATTGTCTAGTTTGCTTGTAATAGGATTACTCGGTAGGAAGTGGAACCAATTCAGCTTTTTTTTAAACATGATTTAAAGTGGTATTTTGCATGAATAATTTCGCATCAATACCGTTGGTTTGTGACATCCCACTAGACATAAGGAGCCGTAATTAATATGTTCTGCCCTACAGACACGGGTGGATTGAAGTTATCTCCCCACCATCATGTTTGCTGGTCAGTAACGCCACCCTCCCTCCTTTCATGATGTTAGGCTCTCTTACGTTTGTGGTCGGTATGAATATTGCTTTAATCAAGGACCATAGTTGGAATACACTGTCTCTACAAGTTCCGTGTTACAAGCTAATCAGATGGTAATAGCATTTGTATTATGGGTTAGATATCCATTTAATATATCGTACTACTATGAAGATAACTAATGGTGAAGGTTATAAGAGACAAGTAAGATTATATGTGGTTATGAGATGGTAAGGACTAATAGCAAACCAGAGGATATGAAAGAGAATATTGTAAAATTTTCAGGGTAAGGAAAACAAAACATTGAACAACTCACAAGAATTTAGGACATTTGAGCTTCTTTTGATCGGCCTTAGTTGGTCAGCATCCATAAGATTAGTGAGTTATCTGTCTACTTGTAATAAGAAAAATAAAAGGACATGACACTTAGGAAGAATAATTTGGATTTATCCATTAGAGAGATTTGGAAACCGAAAATGAGGGTTAGGAGCGGAAAGCCATGGTTAATAATCAATAAATAGTGGGGGAGGATGAAGCATGTTTTCTTTAGTTTTGCTATATTCAAACTAACGACAATGGAGTTCGTTATATTCTTGTTCCGTCTAGATATTGGGCGGTCCATAATAAAGTGCCTCATTGGTAGGCGGGAGTTCAAGGAATAGTTGGTGAAGTTCTTTAGAGTTTAGTAACAGGGTTATTAGCCTTTTAAATTTGGTGAAGGTGTCACAGTTACGGATAGGTATTGGCAACCTGTTCCACAATAAACTATACCGAACTGTAAAAAACTTACAACGCATTTGTTTTTGGTGTTTTTCGGTAAATAGTGTATATGCATTGTTTCTTAGTCTATAGGCTGGGTCATTGATCATAGTTGGGCAGGAGGTTAGGAAGGACAGTCCATTTATTGCTTTGTAGAGAAATATCAGATTGTTCCTTAACCTACGGTGCCATAAAGGTTCTAAAGAGAGGTGCTTACATCTACTTGTGTAATCAAGAGTGGTGTCACTTCCTAGCAGTTGGCGTGTAAAGCGTCTTTGAACATCTTCTACTCTTATTTTGTCAGTGGTATTCATATTAGAGAAGATAAAAGAGCAGTATTCTAGGGAAGGTCGTACACATATTTTGTAAAGGGTAAGCTTAGCATCTGTCGTGAAGAAATTTTTTGTTATGAAGCCAGTTAGACGTCTAGCTTTAGAAATAATAGAGGAGGCGTGTGTTTTAAAGTTTAGGCTTCCTGTGTAATTTATTCCTAGATCATGTGCTGAATTAAGTGTCTGGACTTTACTTTTATTTAAGTAAAGTTGGGGTTCATAGGGGTGCTTTCCAAAGTGCATGATCCCGCATTTGTGGAGGTTAAATGGTAATTGCCACTTTTCGCTCCAGATAGTTAGGTTATTGAGATAATCTTGAATCAGGGGTACACTTTCACTTAGAACCTCAAGCTTATAGCTGTATACTATTTTGAGATCATCAGCATATAAGTATGGTTTCCCAGATTTTATGATGTTACATATATCGTTTATATACATGAGAAACAAAAGTGGGCCTAATACACTTCCCTGGATGACGCCACTAGTTATTGGTCTAGGTAATGAGAGACAGTCGTTGTACTTTACCATTTGTTTACGTCCCTTTAAGAATGAAACAGACCATGAATAGAGTGGGTTGTTGATTCCGAAGGACCGTAGTTTGGCTAGTAGCCGTTTGTGTGGAACCTTATCAAAAGCTTGACCATGTTCATCTGGATTTAGTAGGACCCTTGACAGATTCAAATGGATACTCATATCTCTTAACTTGCTTAGACCGTTTCACTCGATGGCCAGAAGCAGTACCTATTAAGGACATTACTGCTGAAAGAGTGGCCTGCGTCTTCCTCGAACGATAGGTAGCAAATTTCGGCTGCCCTTCAACCATCACTACAGACCGTGGACGCCAGTTCGTATCTGGGATTTTTCGTTGTCTGACCACACTATTAGGAATCACTCGCTTCCGAACGACCGCCTACCACCTACAAGCAAACTGGTTGGTAGAACGCTTCCACAGACAACTAAAAGATTCGCTATCAGCTGCCAACGTTTCCTAGTGGACTGAAGCTCTTTCACTCGTCTTACTAGGTATTCGCAATGCAGTGAAAGATGACATTGGATACACTGCATCTCAATCCGTTTAGGGAACGACACTTCGAGTTCCAGGAGAATTCGTGGATCCTTCGTTTTCTTCAATGAGTGTAGATCTAAACTCTTGAACGAGCAGGCTTACAAACGCAATGCGTTCAGTTTAACCCTTTCCACTAGGCCTCAGTCAGCTGATGTTTTCGTTCAACCTGACCTACGATATAGAACACATGTCTTCGTACGTTGAGACCCACATCGACGATTTCTCGAATCAGCATATGAAGGACCCTTCAAAGTTCTTCAACGTGAACCTAAGTACTATATAGTCGATAAGAACGGCACTAAGAATAGCATCAGTGTCGATCGAATCAAAGTAGCGTATTTAGAAAGGAACCCTATCCACACCTATCTTCCTTCGATACAATCGAACAACACGGCTCCTACACTTATAAAACCTCATCCGATAGCCAACATGTACGTTGATACTTCGGAAGTATCTGGAAGCAAACTCAAAACAACGCGTTCTGGAAGAATAGTACGATTTCCAAAACATTTAAACGATTATTGCACGTAATACACCAGTTAACATTTCGCTTTATCTCGATTTTCCTTTGCATTACATATAATAAAACATCCATTGTGCTTGTACATATATATTTCTTCCATAGAAAATTTGTTGTGCTAATATGTGTATATTCGACTTTTTAAAAAAAATAAACCCGAAGAAGAATCCTTTAAAATCGCTTTGACACTATCGCATGTGCATGATTTTATTTACTTTGTTCGCCCGCTTTGTGTGTTTACGCGCGTACGTGTTCATTTTGACATACACTTACATATTCCCTGTTTTCTTTTCCAGGACTGTTGGGAAAGACGATAAAAAGAACGATAAAGTTCACGATGAACCGAAATCTTCATTGTAAGGAAAGACGACCACACGCTGCTAAACAAAGCAAGCCATCGGAAGTGTTTATCGACGACAAACTCGTTGGGTTTAAACTCCTGGCTGGCCACGTCAAAGGGTAATTACTACCCCACTAAGGGGGGAAGTGATCCGTTGAGGTAAAGAAATCCCCAAAATCAACAGCTCCGTAAGTTTTTCACATTGGATGCTGACTACATCAGTTTTAATGGACTCACCTAGCTGAAGGCGTTCGGTCATGCATCCGCACCAGATCACGAGTGGTAACGCCGTGCTCAACATCCCCTGCAGATTAGATCAGTCGATTCACGATTTATTGATAACCTATCAAATATATCTTCGAACCACTTTGCTTCTGTCTTTTGATTCCACTAGGTTGGTACGATTCAGAGTATGTGTTCCTGGTTGAAGCGTTTTTAAACTCCGAATACCTGTCGCATCTTCAATGTGCCAAAATGGTTGCAGAAACAAATAGAATCAAATGACCCAATAAGAGTAGAGGATAAACATCCATCATCCTCTATTGCCAAACATATAATCGAAACAGGCCATATGACTGATCACAACTTGGCTTTTTGTGGTGTTGTATAAAAGTGTAATAAGGCGTATACTAAGGTTTATTGAAGCATTAGCCATACGAAAACTCAAAACTTCTTTATATATTCAAAAGCGGTTTGTTCTCACCTTAAACCTACCATAGCAATATTAGCTAATTATCCAGAGTGATTAGGTTTCACGTTGTTTTCACATTACTTTTATTTTATTGTTATTATTAGTATTATCATTATTATTTTTTTATTTTCCTTGTCTCCTCCTTCCTCCCATTTCTAGTCTAGTTGACCTTTTAAATTCACTTAGTATTGTTTGTTTGAATCTTCCCATTGATGTTTAGGACTGCAACTGGTCAGTCTCTAATTGGCATATGTGCATACTGTGCGTATTGCCTCAATATAGCCTTATTTCACAAGCATTGTAAGCAAAGATGGATAGTAGCTAACAGTGGAATCCAGGACGCGCGTTTCGTCCTGTTTGGACAACCAAAATGTTAGAGAATTTATCTTTGAGTTGCAGAAACAAGCTGCTAAGTGTTATTTTGATGATCAACTTCATGTGCAGCTGCGTGATAGATTGATTGCTGGGATAAATACTCAGAATTCAGAAAGATAATTAGTTCAGAAGTTCATTCTAAAGAATCAAAACAGCATATATTAACTATGAGGCATCAAATGAGCCCGATTTCCAACCGTTAAAAATTTCTAATACTTCTTTCAATTGCTGTGATGAACTATACTCTCAGGGTCAATCAAGTTTGCGTTTGTTTAATAATAGTTCTTGTTTTCGTGGAAATATGAAAAATGATTCAACAAAGAATTTTAAACCAGGTTATAGAGGCTAGCATAGGTTTGGTAAGTGTTTTTCCTGTGGTAAATTTCGCTTGCATAATTCATGCGTATTTCCTGATATTGCTCTAAATATGGTAAAATGGGACACATCAAGTCGGTCTTCAAAGCTACTGTTCACTTTGCCACTACTGATGATAAACCCTGTAGTTCCGGTCTTATTAAGTTGGGTGTTTTTGTGATCATTTATCTTCATCCGCGATTTCGAAAGATAATGTTCATATTCAAAAGCGATTATATATCTCCCTTGATTCTTTCCATGACTTTGTCTTTGATGCAGGCAGTACTGAGTCGACCATTTCATTCATGACCAGAGCTTTATTACTTTATCTCGTCGTTTAATTGAGGAGAATATTACGACGGATCCAATTAAGTGTTCATTTTGTGTATCTGGTTTCGAATGTTCTGGAAACATAATCGATGGTAATGACTTTAGACCAGATATGAAACGACTAGCTCCATTGACAAATGCTGTTGTTGTCCTTCCTGTGAGATCACTAAACAGTTTTATGGTGCAAGTTAAACATCGTTGTGGCAGACCTGCATGCTATTTTCCGATTGATGATGTGACAACTACAACAAGCGGTATCACAATGTGTGCACCGGACTCACACCGGTTGCATATGGAAGGCACTGCAAGAGACTATCATGTTGGCTGTGCAAGGCACATTATTCCACAAAGTCTCTGTTGATTCTAGGGGCGATTGAGCCTCTGAACATAACTAGAAAATTTCCCTCAGATACACAGGCAGCAATAGATGAGCAGAATTCTGCTTTCAAGGAAATGGCGAGCGTTATTATTAGCTCAGCTCTGGATTTCAATGAGACCATAAAGGTGGAACTCATTAGAAAAGCTTTTAATAAGCATACAGATGTAGGCATTGTTACAAGGAAAAACAAAAAAAGCAGGCTGAGAAGAAACAAATTATAGGCATCACTAAGGTATGTGTATCTACGGTTCCAGTTCAGGATTCACATACCAACGCATAACAGACTATGTGGGAGCCAAGTCCGAACAGTGTAGAGGAAGTGATCAAAAGACATAATAAGGTAAATGCGTGGCTCACAGTCACACCTAAGAAAAAAAGTAAAAAAAATGGAACGTAACCCTGCGTTTGACGAGTAATTGAAATCAGATTGCAAGGACAGGACGGTTTCAGGAACTGAAATTCCAAAGTGTGTCAAGACAGACCTCGCTGACAGATCAGTCATTTTTCATAAGTTAAGAGAATCTTCCGAAAGGGAACCAAAGGTCAAATTTGAGCACGGCCTCGGTCACATTAAATCTTTAATAAGCAAGCCACTACCAGAAACATTTTCTGGAGTAATAATCTGTAAGCTTTATAGAATAGGACAGACGGTGGATTCTGAACGTACTCAGAAAAACCGCCTCTTGAGGGTTACCTTTACTTCGGCTGAAGGAAGAAACCTAATACTGGGAAACTCACGCTAACTGATTGGATCCGGAATATACGTCCGTGAGGATTTCAGCCTGGTCGACCGCATTAAGAGACGATCTGCAGAAGTGGAAATAAATGAGCGCCGAGAAAGCGGTGAAAAAGACCCTGTAGTTAAGGGTTCTCACATTATAAAATTTCGGATCGAAACGATCCCTAAACCACTGTGGGTGATAAGGGGAAGTTCACCGGGGAATTAAAGGTGTGCCACACAAACGCTCACAGCGTACAAAATAAAATGGCGGAGCTCGAGACAGTGGTGAACATGGAAAATCCGGATGCCATTGTTGTCTCAGAAACATGACTGACATCACAATTGTTGGATAATTAAATTCAGTTCACTGGTTTCACATCCAGTAGGTCTGATGGATTGAAACGGAGGGGAGGCGGAGGTATTCCGTGCAAGGAAACTACCCCAACCATGCGAGCAGTTGAGACAGTGGCACATTATTCAGGGACATGTGAACTGGTGCTTTTCAGGTTGAAATGTATACGACAAGATATTGAATTAGTTGTAGCACATGACAGTCTAGAATGTGTAGTAGATGACTTCCTCGTAAGCAAACTTAAGTCCTGTTGTACTAAGAGTAAAAGCCGTGTGGTAGGTGACTATAATACACCCTGTATAAACTGGGTAAATTAGAAGTAGTGTCATCGATAACGTCATTCAATGGCAAACTGTTAGAAACCTTGATTGAATTAGTTTTATTCCAACACATTAGAAATCCCACAATATATTAGTATTATTCACAATCATCGTATGGGTACATAAGTGTTTTGAAGAAACCATTTCGGATTGCTTCGAAAATGCAATAATATATAAGTTTCAATAATGTTAGCATTACGTTTGCCATGTTTGAGAAAGGAAAGAAAAGGAAAATAAAATATTAATAATAGAATAGTAATAATAAATCAGGTTCTGTGTAATTGGCAAGAATTTTGAATTGATTTTGAAGAAGGAAAGGAAGAAACTAAGGAAGAAACTATGAGTTCAGAAGCTCCCCTTCTCTTTTGAATTTAGTCTTCACACACGGTGATGACGTTGGTCAGATGACTTTCCTCCCACCACTAAGGAGAAGTGACCATGCAGTCATATTATTTGAGTTCACGGCTGAGATCGCCTGTCAAACAGTTGCGCCGGCCCGCCCTTATATATGGAACGGAAATATGGGGCCAATGAACTCAGCATCGGCTGAAAACTGAGAAATTGCCTGAAGTGCATCAGTACAAGAGGCATGGACTTGTAACAGCTCAGGTTGGTTGGTTAAGAGTTGACCCCAAACAACCAAGCATATGCTAAAACAGTATTATTCAGGTATTCATTCACTTCCTTACTTTTTGTAAGCGTTATATTCCCTATTATCTTATATTGAATGTTGAGAGCCTTTGTTTGTCTGAACAGATAATCCCACGCTCCACTGTGAATGCGCGAAGATCGAAATAAAGACCTATTCACTACTTCTCTGGTTTCTTCTATCAATAGCACGAGGGTTACCTTAAGGCACGAAAGTGGTGAGCCCTTTTTGAACACAAACTTAACCTCATTTCTGTTATTAATTTTTGTTTACTTAATCGTAAAAGTAGACCTGATGATCCGTAAACTAAGTTGAGTATATAACTAGTTTATTCCGTATTATCTTAAGTTATTCGTGTTATAGTAACCATTTTTCGTGCTAACTTTATTGTTATATTTGTCACATACCTCATGTCAGACTCAATAGAAACCTATAATCTGGAGGATTTGTCACCAGTGGAGATAGACACTGTTATGACTACGAAATCCCGACTTCCAGAATTTGATCGTAGTGATCCTGAGTTGTGGTTTGCTCAACTAGAGCATTATTTCACGAGACACAATATCAAATCTGAAGGGATTCGCTATAGAGACTTGTGTTCTATCCTTCCTCCTTCAGTCGCCAAAGAAGTCCGTGACTTGATTTTAGATCCACCATCACCACAACCATACACCATCTTAAGACGAGAGATAATGAACCGTTTATCATTATCAGATAGTCAAAGAATCCAAAGACTTTTTCAAGGTGAAACACTAGGTGATCGGTCTCCGTCACAGTTTTTGCGTCACCTCCAAGTGTTAATGGGTGATAACACAGTGGGTGAAGCAGTCCTAAAACAAGGATGGATACAAGCTCTCCCATGCTACGTCCAACACTGTTTGGATGCACAAGATCCTGAAACCTCATTATCTCATTTAGCGCGTATAGCCGATAAAATAATGGAGAGAGGTCCTCCAACTGGACCAGGCACAATAAATCACACACAAAAAGTAGAATCAGCAAAAGACCCCGTCATAGAAGGACTCATTGCGAGTGTTAAGAGTCTCACTGAGGCTGTCACCAGAATGCAAATGGGTCATAGAAACAGGAGCAGGTCACCACAACGACCACGATCCAAGTCACAAAACAGGTCACAAATGTCCAGACAACCTGGGCAGTTTTGTTGGTACCACTGGAAGTTTGGTGTCAACTCAACCAAGTGCATGCAGCCATGCGCCTGGCCTAAGCATAATTCTAAGACAGCGGGAAACGAGTAACCCCTCCCCAGGTCGCGACGACTGAGGAGGGGCGCCTAAACAGTCGCTTGTTTTATGTTAGAGACAGAAACTCTGGCTTGAATTTCTTGGTGGATACTGGCGCTGCTCTTAGCATCATCCCTCAAAATAAAACTGAGATTAGTCGAGAAACATCATCAATTACACTTCAAGCTGCAAATAAAACTAAAATTACGACATTTGGGCAAAAAAACTTAACCCTAGATTTGGGGTTCAGGAGGCAATTCCCTTGGGTTTTCACGGTAGCCGACCTAGATCTGGCAATACTGGGGATGGACTTTCTAGAGAGATACGAATTTCTAGTTGACACCAAGAAACGGCGATTAACACTAAAAGAAACTTCGTATTACACAAAAGGCAAAGAAAGTCACATCAGCTCTCTAAACTTGATTCAAACTCCTCCAGTAACAACAGCGAAATTCCAAGATATACTCGCAGAATTTCCAAACTTAACTAAACCAAACCCACAGCCTTCTAAAGACAAACTAAAAGTAAGTCACACTATCAAAACCGAAGGTGCACCGGTTTTTGCAAAACCCAGGAGACTAGCACCAGATAAGCTCAAAATCGCTAGGGCCGAGTTTGATTATATGTTACAACTGGGTATTATCCGTCCCTCTGATAGTTAATGGGCATCCCCTTTGCATATGGTCCCAAAGAAGAATGAAGGTGACTGGCGACCGTGCGGGGATTACAGAGCCCTCAACCGTCAAACCGTACCAGATAGGTACCCAATTCCGCATATCCAAGATTTCACAAACGGTTTACAGGGTGTGAACATATTCACTAAAATTGACTTAGTCAGGGCATATCACAATATCCCAGTGGCGGATGAAGATATCCTCAAGACAGCTATTACAACACCCTTTGGCTTATTCGAGTTTGTACGCATGCCATTCGGCCTGAGAAACGCGGCACTTCCTCAGATATTCTTATTCCACATTCTCACACTTTCTCTTGAAAGCACGCAGCAAACCGTCAGCGGTAGTTGTAGAAAAGATCACATGCTACAAAATAAGATGACAAGCTAGTAAATGAAGAGACATCCATGGACTATCGTTGAAAGCGTTAGTCGTAACTGATTGTAAGTCAAATAGTGAGCGAGTTGATAATTTCGCCTTGGGATGAGAAATAGAACTAAGGTGTTTTCGATAGATAGGTTAATCGAACCGACGTTCCTACGGAAGTCGATTCTAGGGGGAAGCTAATGTAACGGCTCAGGTTGGTTGGTTAAGAGTTGACCCCAAACAACCAAGCATATGCTAAAACAGTATTATTCAGGTATTCATTCACTTCCTTACTTTTTGTAAGCGTTATATTCCCTATTATCTTATATTGAATGTTGAGAGCCTTTGTTTGTCTGAACAGATAATCCCACGCTCCACTGTGAATGCGCGAAGATCGAAATAAAGACCTATTCACTACTTCTCTGGTTTCTTCTATCAATAGCACGAGGGTTACCTTAAGGCACGAAAGACTCATTTCAAGTAGTTACATATTCGGGCAACTCAACCATACATACGCTGATCAGTACCAAAGAAGAAGTAGGGCCATCGCTGGATAGGCAGGGATATTCGACGTTTACTAAGACAAAAGAAGAAATGTTGAAATGTTTCTATCAGCTTTGGCACAGCATATACTATGGAACGATACACGTCAGTAATAATTAAGTGTTTAATAAGAAACTGGGAAGCTCAGAGAAAATATGAAATTCAGTTAGCTCGATCTGTAGTCAGGAAGCCTAAGAGACTATCATGATTGGATTCCCAACCCAATTAATGAAGGGAGTGAATGTGAGGTGATAGAGGAAGATCAGGAGAAAGCAGAGGATACCGTTACCTATTTTGGGACAGTTTTCATTCAGGAACCTCTTTGAGACAAAGAACGAAACCCAAACACAGAGTCAACAAACCAACTGCTCTCTATGGACTTTGATAGAGATGTACTTGAAGTCCCTAGCACCTTAGACACGGAAATTACAGCAGAACCAGATGAACTACACCCCGAAATCTTGAGCCATATTCCACAATATATTGTAGTCCCACTGACTGTAATATTCAATATGTCCTTTGACCAAGGTGTGCTACCCACGGACTGGAAGGATGCAATCGTCACTCCCATACATAAAACGGGACAAAGACAACTTCCATCGAACTACAGACCTGTCAGCCTCACCAGTGTTGTAGATAAAATATTGGAAAGAATAGTCAAACAGACCATAATGACATTTATGGAAACCAATAACCTGTTAAACAGCAAACAACATGGTTTTAGAAAAGGGTTTATCTTGTACAACAAATCTCCTCATACCAAGGGTCCAATGAATAAAGGCGCTAGACAACGGAAATTCAGTGGGCATTGTCTACATAGACATCAGTAAGGTTTTTGAGAAGCTACCGACAAATAGACTGCTCTTGAAGCTGGAAAATCTGGGCATTGTCGGACATCTTCTAAAATGGCTTGAAGATTTCCTAGTAGGTCATAGACAGAAAGTAAGAATAAATTCGAAGTGTTCCATCTGGAGACCAATACTTAGTGGAGTACCTCTGATAAGGCTTATTGACTGAACGCTATACTCGGATCCTAAGCTAGTCTCCTAACCCTTAAGCCAGAACTACACAGTGACTTGAACACGAGAGAAAAGGCACAAAATATACGAGAAGCACTTTACTCCAAAAGTTCATTTATGTACAGAAAATATAAGGTTCTTATATTAATTTAAAAGTCTTTGGATCTTCCAGAAAATTCTAGAATACTACTAAACATAGTAGCAGTGTATTAATCAGCCAATCAGAACCTCTGAATGTGGGTTTTCATTTTCACGATATTTCTAGCAAAACTTCTAATCAAACGCTGATTGGATAAAATGCCTCTTGATGTTTCCTGAGCTTGTCATGTCTATTGCAAGAAACTTTCAGAATCGCCTTAACAGATTCAAGGATCCGTTCCATGTCCTTTATGCTGTCTGTAAGTGATCTCCCAAATAAAGTTCAGTCCCCAATGTTATTATACACTGACGATGTAAAACGCTGACGAGAAATAACGGGAGACGCGGATGCATGCGCTCTTCAGGTAAACTTGAATAATGTGACTAACTGGTCTAAAGAGTGGCTTATGACTATCAATGCGGCAAAGTGTGTCTACATGCACTTTGAGGAAGCATGGGTAATTAGGTACAGCATAGAGGAAGCGCCTGTACACGTCGTCCAGTCTCATAAAGATCTTGAGGTGACAGTGAATCATGATCTTAATACCACGGTCCACTGTCGAAAGGTCACAGCCAAGGGGTTTAGAGCCCTATAGGCTTTAAAACGTACACTCACTAAGTTAGATACTACCATGTTCACTACAGTATACAGAACCTTAGTGAGAACTAAGCTTTAAACTGCGTTCAAGATGCCAACCCCTGTTTAAATGGTGACTCGGATATCTTAGAAAAGTGCGAAAGGCAGCTACCCGTGCAATTCCAGAACTCTCGGGCTTGCCATGCAAAGGGCAGTTTGAAAATCTAGACATTTTTACTCTGTTCTACCGCAGATTAAGAGGTGATCTGATTTTGATGTACAGAATACTAAGGAATGATTTTGGACCTGATATATCCTCTCTTTTACTTTCCACCAGATTGGGACATCTCAGAGGACACAGAAGGGGAATGCTAAAGCGAAGAACGAACAAAACAACCGTGGTATACAGGTTTTCAAACCGAGTCATCAATACTTGGAGCCTGATGCCTGAAGCAGTGGTGATCACACCTTCATTTGACTCATTCAAGAGAGGACTGAACACTCACAGAAGCATACTAGAAAAGGATTAACACAGGCCGTAGGCCTTTTGTCCTTACTACACAAGTTTTAGCCTGAAATCTCTAGCACGTCTGCGCAAATGTTCCATCTTTCATTTTCATTGATGTCCGCAACTGCAAACATGCACTACGTCCTATTCAGAAAGATTTTGGAGGAAGGACAACTGTCACTAACCCAGTGGTAAGAGATACTTTATCAAGATACCAAGTTAAGGAGAGCTGAGCAAATGTAAAAACCACATAGGCATAACACCACTTTCGGTATTAGGAAACATTTTCGGCAGTGTTGCTGAACAGGATTCAGTGGACGTCCAGCTGCGAAATCAACAGACCGGATTGCATAAGGATTGGTCATGCACAGACCAAATCGACACACTGCGGATAATTGTTGAGTAATCAAGGGAGTGGAATTCGTCACTATACATCAATTTCCTTTGGCTATGAGAAAGCATTTGGCAGTGTCAGTAGGAGACAATTATGTAAAATTCTTCAGCACTACAGAGTGAGTAGCTGAGAAAACCATCAACATCATACGGAATTCATAAGACGGACCACACTGGACAGTCGTACCTCAAGGTCAGCCGGCACACACATTTCAATTGGGGACCGGAGTCAGACACAGCTGTTCACTCTCACCCTTCCTCCTTCTTCTGGTGGTCGACTGGATTGTGAGGACCTCGACATCTGAGGGAAAGCACGGAATACAATGGGCAGCTCAGAATCAATTAGACGATTTGAACCTGGCAGACGACCTAGCCATCCCATCCCGTACACATAAACAAATGCAGATGAAGAGAACTACTTTAGGAGTAGCCTCTGCATCAATAGGCCTCAACATACACGAAGACAAAAGCAAGATTCTTAAACACAACACGGAGAACGCCAAGCTAATCACACTTGATAGCGAAACTCTGGAAGATGTAGAAACATTCACGTATCTGGGATGTATCATTGATGAACAAGGAGGATCTGATGCAGACGTCAAAGCGAAGATTTTTAAAGCAAGGACAGCATTCCTACAGTTGAACAACATATGGAACTCAAACAACTGTCAGTCAACATTAAAGTTAGATTCTTAAATACGAACATCAAGACTTCTACTGTAAGGAGCTGAAATTTGGAGAACTACCACAACTGTCATCAAGAATGTACAGGTACTTATAAACATTCGTCTACGCAAGACACTGAATATCCGTTGGTCGGATACAATCAGCAACAACCTACTGTAGGAGAGAACACACCAGATTCCACCAGCAGAGGAAATCAGGAAAAGACATTGGAAGTGGATAATATATGCACTACAAAATTTATCGAGTTTCACCACGAGGCAAGCACTAATTTGGGATTCTGAGGGGAAAGGGGAAAGTGAAAGGTCGAAGAACACTGTATTCGGAGTAATAACCGTAACATTCAAACATTTCTAGCATTCATTCTATACAGCCTCCTATGAGGCATTAGATACTTCTTTTCCCCTGGGTAGAATCACAAGACAATTGTAGGGTAACGTATTTATCTAATCCAATAGTGTCACCATAATACAAAACACGGAGTTACCTAACAAAATACGTAATATCAAGTTTGTTAAGGAAATGAGTCTTCACCAGTCAGGAGGGATAATTCTGACTGGTTGTGATCGAACCATTCAGTTATCTAAATGTAGACAGTCAGCTATTGGTACGAACGTGCGCTGTCAAGCTGTAGTCCCTATAATCAAATGATTCGGAAATGCCGACCACATACTTTTGAAAAGAGAGGGGAATTCCTGATAAGGAAGAAACACTGTTCCGTCCTCCATGGATTAATGAAAGGAGTCATTTAAAGAAAACACAAATCAAACCTGAGGAAATTAGGATGGCGGCTGCCAAGCAGAAGACTATAATTTATTAAATCACGCAAATAAGAGCTAGCGTTAGAAAAATCAAGACTAAAATTAAAGTGAGTTATAAGAATTCCGTCCACAGACGAAAGTAAACGGAATACATGACTGAAGGTGTCAGGAATGACTTTACATTCAAGGACTAGACAAACGTCATTGATAAATAAAATATACAAAGATGCCACAGGTATTCGGAGTTTGACAACATCCTAACATTTGAAACCTTTATAATCGAAGTTTGACAACCCAGTCAAGTCAAAAGTGAAGTGGTTCGAAGATATAGTTGGAAGGCTATCAATACATCGACGAGCGTTTTGTTTAAGCTGGCTAACAGTTGCAAGAGATGCGTAGTATAGCGTATTCACTCGTGAACCGGTGTGGATGCGTGATCGAGCGCCTTCAGTTAGGTGTGCCCAGTAAAACCAATGCGGTCAGAATTAATGTCGGATACTTACAGAACTATTTATTTGGGAAATTTACTTACCGCCACAAATCAAGGGATTTCCCCCACATACACACATTTATACAAAAACACACAAAAGAACCGAAAGCCAAAATTTATAGTTTTCTGTTACTTGTGGTAGGTTAGGCGGCTTCCTGAGAATCTCACAAATGACAACTTCCTGTCCTCTTAGAAAATTGTGGATGTTGATACATCGCGCCTCTCTACCTCATAAGCTTAGTAGTTTCCAACTGACAAAGTCGAACTGGATTATTGAAACTGTTTAAGCTACGCAAGTTTATATAAAAGTCATACCATGCCGCTATCTCTGTAATCCAGCGGTCAGGCCATCTCCCTACCTTACTACATCTAAAGAACATATAGAACCTAACCGTGTATGTGACTTATTTAGATATGAAGAGGATAAAACTGTGTTACACGAGAAGCGACCGACTAGGTCATCTGCGCGATACGCATTGGTTAGCTCGCGTTAGTCGCAAGTGATTTTCCTACCTTTCAATAATTGAACAATATTGCGATCATTCTTTTAGGGAGGTGCACGTTCACTTGATAAGTATCTAGATAGAAATCAGTGTTGTTTGATTTATTCTAAGAACTTCACATGAAAACGTAATGCTTTCCCAAAAGAAACCGTTTTGTCTTATGAACCTGGACTCCTTTTAACCGTCCTTGAAGTATCACCACTAGTCACAAAAAGCTTGTTTCACGATAGCTTGCTTGATTTTATTTACAGATTTTTCAAAAAACATCTGAAACTACTATTGTCGAAGGTATATTTTCATGACGTCCATGGATGATTACCGCTTTTGCGTATCCTGCTGTGATTCCGACAGAAATTAATGTCCGCAAACTTGAGTGAATACTAATATGATAACTGTCTAAGTTTTACTTTAGAACCAAATGGTTTTTTGTAGTATGTCGTTTGCATCGGCTGAGCTCAGAATTCCGTTCCAAAAGAATGTGTTGGATTATTTTATGGGTGATTGAAGTCTTTTCTTAGGGACTTGATTGGTTACTAATCCTGTGTACAATGGCTTCATAAGCTTCGGAAAGAAACGTTAACAGATCATATCGACATCACCCAGAGACGTTTTCCAATTTTGTGATCGAAAATGTTCAATCCCCTGATATTATTTTGATACCTAAACGTCAATGTATGGTTTTCGAAGTCTAGAACAGGGAGGAAATGAACGAGAAAATGAAAACAGTGAGGATTTATTAAAGCAGTACAACATTGAACGAACTCATGGTTATGGAAAGCCTTATCAATTTTACCCTGTTGTGTGGACACTTTCGATATATCTTATAGCAACTTACTTTATGGAGTAGATTCTGGACTCAAAACTACAGTAGTCAAGGATATCTGCTTAGACATATGAGTATGAAGGAACTATTTACAGTCAGTGTGATGTGAGTTAATTCAGTAAAAATTAACAACGATGCAACTGCATGTTGAAAGTCGATTAAGAGAGTCGTCAGTCAGTTAATGGATTTATTTCTTGCCACACGATTGGGATGATTCATGTCAGGATGTTTAGGTTGCAGCTCTTGGACACCGTGTTCTATTTAATCTTTGGACTAGCTCAAAATTCCACCGTGCTCATTGCCTGGCGACTAGATAAATATCACCTCGTCAATTCGAGGTCCTAAGTTTCGAAAATTTTAAGTATGTGATGAAGATCTTGGGATGCCAACCTTACTGTTCACTAATATTACCAAGAGTGTGGAGAGTTGATTTGGTAACGTAGTCTCACAGTTGAACTACCGCGACTTTATCCATTCCACTAGATATGATGAAGAAACCAATTTCAAAGACGTTTAATTTATGTAAATCATATTACTATTGATAATTATGGACATCATTAACATACAATTTACTCACGTGAGTGGCAGTTTTCACTATAGTGATACTATCAGTGAAGTATCATAATTACTCGTAACTCACGTAAACGTATGTTTTTACTACGTTACAGCCAGTTATTCTTTTGACTTGGTTGGTATACACAATTCCTGTCAGTATTTTCTGAACACGGTGAGAAATACATTCAAGGTTCATTTAATCTTACACACTAACGTTCCTCAATACATAAGAGCAGTCCAAAAAGTCTACTCCATGTGGCTTATTGGTCAACAGCTGGTGACATAGTGGTTTATGCTAGCTCAATTCAAAATTGAATTTGTCGCGCACCTGCTTCCCGTGTCAGTGGGGTTTAGTAAGCCACTGGTCTTCGTTTGATTGGCTGGCCAACCGTTAGTACAAACATGTTTGATGTGGTTGTTATCGGTGCAGGTATATCTGGACTGGGAGCTGCCCACCTACTCACTCGGGAATCATATAGTGTTCTAGTATTGGAGGCACGCAATCGTCCAGGCGGCCGAATACATAGCGTGCGCCTACCCTCACTATCAAGTAATTTTTCTCGTATTGTTAATATCGCATAATTAAAGATTAATTAATACTTTGAAATTAAATTTTCTCACATTTATAAAACTCGATTTTCGCAATATAAATAAGAATTCGGTTAATTAATTATAATTATTTAACGACTGGGAACTTTAGTTATTAGATCATCATGGATAGAATCCAGAACTTGCAGTTGTAATAAATAACAGTCCTACTGATTGCACTTAAATATAAATTTAAACTATGAGGTCCAGGTCCCAGTAATCAAAAATACAAACTAGACTTTTTTTCTTCGAATTACGTATGTAATTTACAATTTATTTAATACTTGATAAGTTTGTAAAGAGAGTTTCTTCTCGTAATGGATTTATCAAAAAACCGCAACATCAAAGGATCACATATTTCGGTATGCAATTACACAAATATATGCGCTTAGCATAATAAATGATAACCAAAATCACTGAAGTAGCAGTTATTTATTCTACATATATATTTTTAGTAACTGTCACTTCTGGTTTACTAATTGCATTTTAGCCGTTGATCTCCGTGTACAGTTGTAGCTCTTCTGGATACTTCGACATATACCACGTATTTTCTTAGTAAACAATGCATTAACTAACTTAATTGTTCATCTTTTAAGTGTAATATTTATGATTTCGAATGTAACCTTTCGAAGTTAGATTTTCATTTCAAAATTGCTACCTTATTCTCTTTTCCTTCTGTTACTAAATGTAAGATTTCTCTTCATTAGCTAATGAGGGTGGGCATGGTCTTAAGTAGAATCCTTTCTATACTATAGCCTCTCTTAGTCTTACACTTGATCCTTTTTTAGATAGTATTAACTTGAAGAGGAGAATATTATCATTCAGCGAGTTAACTGACGTTCTAGTAGAGGCTTCACTAGTAAATGCAAGCATGGCTCAACCAATATGTGTTTTTCTCTCGGTTGCATTACCTATATTTGTATTATTACTATGTCACCAGTATTTCTACTGACAAATGAAAGGTTGGAGAACGTTGCTTCAGAGAATAGACATTATGCTTTGTCTGTGCAGTTTGTTTCAAATGACTTACTTTAGTTTGAAAGGAAAATGAAGACTTGTTAACATAAATTGTTTTAAGATACTCGTACTTGACCAACTAGGGTTACAGTCGTTCTGGCACCTAAGTTAGACTGTAAGGTCACCGTTTATTCCTGAAAGAATAGTTTATACACCCTTTCCTACCTACCTTTGTTAGGATATCTGAGCGGCATTACTAACCTGCACACAAACTGTGGCTCAAATTCAAGTAAATAAACTTATGCTTGGTGAGTTAAATTTACAAATAAGATCATACAATTTGTTATGTGAGTATGAGGCAGACGGTCACTGTTCTCTTCAGTTAGTTTTTGCATGCATATTAAAATTTGTCATTATTGTCACTCTTCGTTCCCCCTGCCTTTGCTTACATTCCTTTCATTCCACACAGTTTTAGCTTTTCCTCTAGACCTTCAACTCTACTCACTCTTTAAACCTGACTAAGGTACATTTACTCTCCCAAAATCATACAATGCTTAATTATCCAAAATGTGGAGTCTCTGGCTGTAGATTTAAATAGTTTTTCTTGAGATTTAATTTCATCAGTCACCTGACTTCATTTAATTAGAGTGATAGTTGTCTATTATGTGTAAGTCTGAAAATCCAATTGACAATGCTTGTGTATTTGAACATGGAACAGCTGCATTGGGTTGTAGAACTGGAAACCGGTGTTTAGATTTCACTGTGATACATTCATTTTCCTTATGCCAACTTATTTGGTTTCGTAACGTCCTAGAAACCTACGTACAGACAGATTTTCTTGAAACCTGTACATATCTACAAGTAATTGTGGCTAAGATTGGGGAGCATGGTGCATCCTAGTAATAGCTATACTCCTTAAAAGTCAGATGGTGTACTCATTTATTGTCTTTGTAGTACAGCAAGCAAAAACCCTGCTAATGATTGGTCAGGATGTGCTTAAGGTAACAAAATTCATCAACCTGACTTTATCCACAACTTGAGATTGTTTTCAGTGACATTTTTGCGTTTACTACAGGTTGCCAATCGTCAAAGTTTTCGAAGCTTTACCAACATATCATGGAGCCATGATAGTATTAGTTAAGACTTTAGTTTATTATTCCCTAAATTACTGTTTTATTTTGGGAGCTTTCACGAAACAAATGTGGCTAACATTTGATATATAACGGCTTCGTCTCTGGTATGTTCAATAGAACGAAACACCTTAGTTATTCCTTATTAAGTGTACTACCACTGCGACGTGACCCAGTTACCTATACATCCAAGTCAGTTACAAGTTTACAAGATGAGAAAACCCGATGTAGTTCTTTTATTGTTAGCCAGCTAACATTAATACTTCCCACAGCAAACTACTAGAACATATGCGCAGTTAAATAGTTGGATCAATTCACGTCCACCAGTTGAATAACAGGTGTTGTAGGTTGGCTCTACTTCTAATACTATTACTCTTTTATTGACAATTCATACCTGTTTTCAGTGTTTGTTTCCACTTGCACTACTTGTCATAAGCATGCTACTTTTATTATTTTTTAATGAAAACATTGTCGATGGTTCAAAAACATTACAAAAGTTGCTTTTTAATGAAATAGACTACTTTGCCGTAAGATCATAGCTTACGTTTACTAGCTACGATTGGTATTTCTATGTACTTATTACATGCGCTATAATCCCGGATTTTAGATTCTCAACTTAAGCTACACTCGTTGAAGCATAGTCATACCAACTGGCTACTCAAAACGAAGTAGGTGAAGCGGATGCTCGAACCTGCTACCTCGTGATTAGTAGCCAAATGCTGTAACCACTTAACTATTCCATTTTGGGCTATAGACTAGCCACATACTTGACATTGAGATGAATTTTAGTTATTTGGTGTCATTGTAACCAAGGTTTATAGCGTAAATACCGACAGTTCCCTTTAAGTGACTTCATATACTATTGTTTTGTCTTAGACAATAGATTCTAATACTCTGTTTATCTCACATTAACTCAAACTTGTCTAGTGAAGAATACATAATACATGTCCTAACCATCCTATCTAAGCCTATAAGCTTTTCTCTGAGTTTTAGGTTTATTTGTCTGTCATGTGCCTGCTCATTCAATATGTGCTTATAGTTTTATCTTATTTTGAGAACTGATTTCAGCCTCAACATAGCTCGCTTAATGGTTCTATTACAGATTGACGATAAAGCCTAAACTTTCTAAATCAAACCTCAACTCTTATTCTGTTAATCTTCAATGACCATATTTGATAACCGTGAAACAGCAGCTCAAATTCGATCAATGATGAGGGGTCCGGCTCTTCATCGGTCTTATAATTAGTGCGTTTTATATAATGTCAACGAAATGTTTCCCTGCTATGATTTCGTTGAGTTTAGTCCACTGGAACTAATATAGTTCCTCAGGCAAGCTGACTTCTTCACTTACTCAACTAGTTCACTTTATATGATCAGGTAAGTTTTAGGTTCACACTTATCTTAAAGTAATCATTTCCGCTTGGTAGGTGCTAAAGTTGTGTCAGAAATTTTCAAGTTGTTCTAATATACTCGTATATCTCTGGATTGACAACCTCAAATTCATAGGCTTTGGTTCTGGGTGCTCTGAAAGCTCCTTTGTGATTGTCACAAGAGGATTTTTGTCCTTTCTTACAAACTGGAACGATCAGCAACCGAGACCAGTCAGATAGGATTACATCCAATTCCCAAATTCTAGCTGAGATGTTTGCTAATCTAACAGCTAAACCTGGAGCACTATCCTTAAAATCCTCAGGAGTTAATCTGTCATGTCTTGCTTCTCTCCCTTACTTTAGATTGCTTATAGCCTCAACCTCAATATTGGTTGGAGGACTTACATTAATTCACCATCCAGGTTATTTGAAATAGTGGGTAACTTAAGACCAGTTGAACTGTACTCTACTGTTCTTCACGTAGATCCAATCTCTTGGATTGTGAATGACTAGTAGTACTTTTTTTTCCCGAGACAATCTCATTAACAGTAGTAATTTTAATACCCGTTTCCCTGTTAAGTGAACAGTTGTCTACTGTTACATATCGCTACTGCCTTCTCTATCTGTTCTACTTTCGTAGCCCACCACTGCTTACATTCATTGCGTAGGCTTTTTTCAGTCTACGTTTAAGCTCAAGATCATCCCAGCTGCTAGTCCTCATAAAGATGAATCCTAAAGGCCATTGAGCCGAAATTTCATTCAGCATTATTACTATTGTATTGCTTATGTATTCTTATCAGTCTTGATCTTTACTGTTTTTACTATTGCAGTGTATGTTAACTAATCCTCGATTTCGAATTCATTACTCATCAAGTTAAATTGATAGGTTTTGTACACTTTTGGTGTTTTTTCTCCTCGATCCCTAGCACCTGTTTCTAATGTCCAATCAAGTATCAATCATGATAACCTCAGTACTTATCACTTCCATATTGATGAACAAAAACCTAATACGTCAGTACATGAATCATCCGATTCTGATAGTTCCATGTCATCTCCTTCTCTTCCATCTGGTCACCAATCATTTGATCGTCAACTGGATGATGAAACTAATTCAGATTATTCTGGTCCGATTGATGTTGATCTTGGTGCGAACTATTTAATTGGTTGTTCAAATCGACAAGCTGACCAACCATTATTTCATCTAGCTCGTATGCTACGAATTCCTACAGCTGTTACTGCCGGTGATTTATGCAAAAAATATCGCGGTTGGGAATGTGTAGAAATAGCTAAGTGGCTCAATCATTTTACTCCTAACTTGCCGATAACTCCTGATCAAGTTGCTGATGGTGTATTTCTGTTTGATAAGGTTATTCATCTTACTGTTGATCGCTATATGAAAACAAAATCTAAAACACAATATAATCATTTTGATACTACAGTCAAAGTAAGTATTTAAATACAAATAATTATGCATTATTGTAATCGAAAAAATATAGTTGTAACAACACTTTAGACTGATTCGTTCATTATGCCTACCCTACTCATTGTTTGGTAATATAATGAATGGTTGGACATATATTTAGTTATTTGATGAACGCTGTCATTATTATTATTAACTCATTGCCAGGTACAGATCTATGTCTTTGGCTTTGAGCCATACTCTAAGTGTGAGAGTAAGTTATGCGACGTGGTTGGCTAAACTGAAGTAGATGAAACGAGGTTTGAACCTGAAAATTAGTGGCTGGAAGTCAAACGCTTTAACTACTGAATCACAGCTTGTGTCGGTAGTGAGATACAGGCTTTTTTTCCTATTAGAGCTATGGCAGCTGAGTTGTATCACTTGACTCAACCTTACTCCACCAAAATATTTGTTGACTATTTAAACATTGGTTTGTCATTTCTCATACATTTGTTTACTATATTCTCTGATGTTATCTATGTCTTATGCTTTCTGTCTCTCTTTCCATTCAATCTAGGAACTTTTTGATAAAGCTTTACAAGATATATTTGACACTGAAGCTCAGTTCGGGATTCGTCCTTCTGCTAATTTTCGTGATCATATTGAAGAAGGCATATTCTTATCTATAGTTAGCCGTTACTTAGCTTATGTAAATCCTATAGAACGCTTGCCATTATGCGTTTTAGATGATTTATGTGAGGTGGCCGACTCAAAATGGCAATCAAATATTATTGGTGGAAAATCTAGCATAAATACTGGACGACATGCTTTAAATGAATCATCTTTATTGACTCAACTTGTACAATCCTATCCTACAGTTGATCAACGTAAAGCTTATCATGCTTGGGCAGAACGGAAATTAGATGCTTTAGAAAATAATGAAAAGTCCTCTTTACCATCGATTGCCAAAATTGTATGTGTTAGCTGGGAGGATCGTCTAGTGACTAGTCGATTTAGTGACCTATTGAATCCATTGCTTAAATCCCTAAATATAATCTACAATGCTGTAGTTACGGAAATTGATTGGAGTAGAGCTGGTAATACTACTACTACTACTAATAATAATGATAATAACAGTAATATCAATAATAATGATAACAATAATATTAATGATTATAATACACACCATAGTCGAATAGTAATAAAGGCCAAAGTGAAACGGAAATCCGATTTAACTCAGAATGGTGATGATAATTCGACACTGGATTCTTATGAAGAACAGATTTATGAAGCCAAACATTGTATTATTACTGTTCCAGTTGGTGTGCTAAAAGGTTGGTTGTATTTTATTTTACATATAAATAGCATTAAGTACTTCAAAATGCTTATTTGTTTTTTTATTAAATAATATCTTATTTCTCACTCAATGCTAATCATTTTTCTTTATTAAAAAAAGACGTCAAAAACTTAACAAACGAGGTAGGAGGTGCTTTAAGTGATGTGCCCCCAAATGCCCTGGTACGACCGAGAGTGCAGAGAGTCCGCTCTCCCTCTCCAAATGCTCTCACATGGCCACGCGTATATAGCCTCTGCCATGGAAGTCCTACTCACTGCCTTCTCGCAACATAACTATTGTTTACGAAATTGAGAAGACGAAAAGCGAATGTCCGGCGCTTTAACCGGGTTGCTGAACACGGAAAGTCCACCTATGGGAGTTGGAAAACCCTGATTCTAAACCAATGTTGCACATGGGCTCCAGTATCCTGAGGAAACAAATGAGGTATGAATCAATCGTTGGTCACCGGCTACCATGGGACAGCATCAACTCACGATGCTCCACTGCCTTGTGGATTAGACCTTTAGTCAAAGGCTTGGGTTGTGGTTCCCTAAGAGATCCACCTGCTTCATTTCGGGCACCTGGGCAGTATCACAGCTCTCACAAATCGAATGAGATTTGTGTGGCGCATATATATCTGGTGCCTGTTTGTACCAATATTTATGTGTTTAAATAATAATAGTAATCAAGCACTAAAATGCTCCGATTGTATTGTGCCGTATTTTTACAAACTTTTTTGTGATACCAAAGACAAATGGAGAAAATCACTATGGATGTAGTGATTAATGATGATTCATATGCAATAGGAAATCCAAACTTTCAGTCTAATACTGTCAGTAGAAAATCGAGTATGAATAAACACCCCGTAAGTTGGTCATTTTAGATTAGCTCTGCGTGTATAGTTAATATTTTAAAGTAGATCAACAAAGATCTTATGGTGCTTGAAATTAAGTACGCGGGTTTCGTTTCTTCAGCTGAATATACAAATTCATTGTAAATGAGTCTACAAGCAATATCGTCGCATCTGTAAAAGGTGCCTAACATGAATTGCCCGTACTTCATTGGACTTGAAGAACTTACAACTGGAAGATCTATTCAAACTTAATTGAAAGACTGCAGTGTTGGAGTTGTGCCTCGAGTGGTACTATCTAGGAAATAAGTAGATCATAACAGTAATATCCATCTTGAGATAACTTGATGTAATCTTTATCCCACTCTAAAGGCAGTGGGTGGGGTTGTTAGTAGATATCATTAGGAAGTTAAAAAAAAACATCAGTCAGCCTCTATAACTTCGAACAAATTAATGAATATTTAAAAACTAAAACTAACTATTGCCCAGTACTTATCATGATTATTGCGTAGGCTCTTTATTTAATTTTCATTTCTCATCCTTTTCACAGTCTAAAGATCGAAAAGGCTGTGTTCAAATTTATTAACAGCTAGTGAAACTATCGTAGAAAAAGACTGATCAGTGGGTTGTACTCGTAGAGTCAGACGAATAGAGTGGTTAGTTAGACATTTTAATGAACAGTTCAACTGGTTTCTGTAGGTACCCTCTAGTTATCCACTATAATTTTGGTGGAGTTTCGTTCTCTGAGCTGCAAACTTTGGTCGTGGAGTTTTCATCATTCTTCTGATCAACATCATCAGCACAACGTTCAAGTAAAATTGAATAGGGAATCCACATTTTTGGATTGATCACTTTTAAAATCGAGGCTTCCAGTCTCAGAATCACTTCTACAATAAGTCCTAGTATTGGTAATCCCGTTGGCGTTCCTTGCGTTTGTTCGTAGATTTTATTGTTGAATTGAAGGTACATTATTAGGCACAACTCTATAAGTTCAACTAGAGCTCATACTAAATACGTCCGTTAGACTACTAAGTGCTCTGAACTAAAACCTGATGGCAAAATGTTGTTTCGATCAATTATGCCAAGTATTATCCGTTAAAGTTGTCTGTCTTCCTTAATCTTGTTTATGGATATGATCTTCGAGGTAACATTTTCTCATTTCTCCGATAATAACCTCTCATCCGGGAATTTTCTGGACAACTTACATTATGTAAGCAACGTGGTTCTGTTTAGCACGAATCCCGACATCATACAGAGTTCCTAAAACTTTCAATAGTGTTTCAAAAATGTTTGAAATCCATTTTAACCCTTTCAAATTCCATATGTTTCTTCTGTGTTCAATTTAAAAAATGAGAAGTAAATTATTTTAAAGGTTCGTGCCAATTTCTTGTATTTTGGTAGTTTTATCAACTATGGTGCGTTAGCAACTGACGCATTTTATTACAGATAAAAAATATCTATTATCTCTAATGCCTCATCTCATTGATTCCTTCTTAGTGTACTACTGATTTAAGGTGTGGCTGTTTGAACAGATGCAAAATTGAGCCAGGTTTTGCATTGTTTTTTCTACCTATGTTTTTCTTATGTGTCACCGAATGTGAAATCTGTTCTCAGCTTACAACTGCCTGTATTCATTCTACATCAAATGTTGTACGTGGTTAAGTAGTTCACTTTGACAGCCAACTTTTCGATAACCAAAGCACTCCATATGAGTTGCTACTACTTACTATTTAGCAACTGATTTTGTGTATACTTACTTACTTACATCTGTTACCCTTCGTGGAGCAGTACAGGCCTCCCACCAACTCTCTCCATCCAATTCTGTCCTTTCCAGTTCTTCCCAGTTGCTATTCATTCTTTTGATTTCTGCTTCGAATTTCGACGCAGTATGTTCTTTGGCCTTCCTCTTTTCCGTTCCTCTTAAGGATTCCAAGTTAGCGATTACCTTGTGATGCAGTTTGATGATTTCTGTAATTTATGTCCTATTGCTCCACCGTCGACCATTGTCTTCAGTGACTTACTGCTTCACAACAGATACGGTTGAACTCCACTGATCACAGCTTCTCATTAGAACTCCAGGAAATACCTCTTGAAGCCGTTCAGTGCTTCCAGGTTTTTCATCATGGTCTAGCTTTAATTAACTCATAAATTCAACTATTAAATTACTATAATCTCCACAAAACCCCTTCCTGATAATTACTTTTATTAATTCAATATTTTTACTTCGTAGGTCTTAGTTCGTCTTCAGCAATCACTTTCTATCCGGAATTACCATTGAATAAACGTCAAGCTATTGAACGTTTAGGAATGCCTAGTCAAGGTTCTGCTACACATGAAAAAGTAATTCTACGCTTTAAATATCCTGAACATGTGTTCTGGGATACTGGTGCAGCTCATCTCAAATGTCCTGATCCTCGTTTGCATATTCTAAATTTACATCGTTATGGTAAGTAAACATTTTATTTAGTCAATTTGTATTTATCTTTAAATCTTATTTATCTATTGTTATCAATGTCTTTTGTTTATAACATTCTAGGCTATCGGAAAGAGTATAGATATCAGAATCGACTGATTTGTGTTCATTCCTATTTCTCCCCTGTATTTTCAAAAAAAAGTTGAAATTTTTTTCTCGATATCTATGATGGATAGCTAATTGATCAGTAGAGGTTCTATGTTTATAACCATGTTATCTTGACTATACATTAATGTATTATCTATATAAATTAGTTACTGGGTTACCAGCCAAAGTCATATTACACGATCCTGTGTTGACCATACACTATCGGCAAGGTTAATAGTAAGTTCATGAAGTTCAATATGTTGAAATTTTTGTACACTTTATTCTCTATTTTAGACAGTTGTAGACAATTGATAGGTACTGTTGCTTGATTTACTATTCATTACCGGGGTATATTTATATGCTGTCTTAGACAACCGAATTATTTTCTCTTATCGTTCTGGGCAGTGGATCGGTGGTTCAGGGGTGAAAGCGTTTGACTTTAAAACGCCACCCCATTTACTTCAATTTAGGCAACCACGTAGCATCACCAGGATTCAACTCAAAACCAAGTACATGAATCCGTGCTTGGTAAACGTTTCACCCATGTGTGTTGTCTCAACAAAATGTTAGTTGTATAAGGTAAAAAAGCCAGAAGCTGTTATATTTCTATATTACCTTATGGTTATGTTGGTAACACGGACCTAACTTGTCCAGGGGAATCATGTAATGGACTTTGATTTGTACGTTTTGGGTTCATCTACTTAAATTAAAGCAAGTAGTATCGGAGTCTAGTTATTAATGGATTCGACTGTATCCTAAGTTCGAGCCCCTCCCTTCTAGAATACTTCTTAGGCAAAATAGTTTGATCTTCAAAATTTATATATGTTTGACTATAACTTGGTTTCAGTTAGGTAGCTATTGGAAGACAGAGAAAAATGGGTAGCTGTTTTCTACCCTAAGACTCATCAACGGTGTACACACAATACCAGCTACAGGTTGAAGCCAGGTCACATAGTAAACGCGTTGCCTTTGGACTACTGATTCCGAACTTAATAGACCACATTTTTCAAGCCTGGGTCATTTCTCAATAATGTACTCATTCACGATGTGCTCACCAATAACTAGTTTCGCAAAGGATTCTCTGAAGGTTCTGGCTTTTATATATATGACTAAACAAACTTTCATGTACATCATATGAAGTTTTAATAATACTAGATATTTTTGTTTGCAAATAAGTGTTATCTAATTTATTCAATTCTCAGGCAAACCGGGTGTTTTGTGCGCTCATTTATGGGGAGGATCTGGTCTCCATTCAGCTGGTCGATCGGATAAAGAAATTGTTGATATCATATTAGATTTATTAGACTTAATGTACAGTGGAAAATACAAATCTGATTCTGAAGTATCAGGTCGTAAAATTCCCGACCCAGTGTATTATTTAGTGACCCGTTGGTCTGAAGATCCTTTTGCTTTAGGCGCTTATACTACTGGAGAGCCAGGTAGCTCCGATGCTGACCGGTTAGTCTATTCATTAAGTTTAACTGGTTTGGATGCTAAAAATCAGCTGAAAATTGAACAGAAAGAGGATGTGTTTATTGTTGACGATAGTCTTAGTAGCAATAATTTGAACCTTACTACTGATAATGAGTTGACAATTCCACGTCTTCTGTTTGCTGGTGAAGGGACACTGACAGCTAAAGAAGCCAAGGTAAATTGTGTTTTATTTTTCCCATAAATTGAACATATTTTTAAAGTGAAAACTAGTAATTAAATAAATGTAACTGACTGTTATCGTATAACACAAAGGGGTTTCGTGGAGACTTTAGTAATTTCATATGGTTAAGATCATGAGTCAGTTGAAGCTAAACCACCATGGAAAACCTGGAATCACTGGACGGCCGTTTCGTCCTGTTGTGAGACTCCTCAACAGTGCGCATCCACAATCCCGCCTCGCGGGATTCGAACCCAGGACCTATCAATCTCGCGCTAGAGCACTTAACCGATAGACCACTGAGCCGGCCGGCATCCAACGGTGTTAATGTCTAACTTCAACCAATCCACGAAATTGCGTGACCAACATCCATTGTACTGAGGTAGATACCTGTCTCTACCTGATATGGATTAGCTCCACTGGCCACGACTTCTCACTAGACCTCCAGGAATTACCTCATGGAGCTAGTCACTAGTGAGCATATGATCATAGGGCACTACTGAGGAGTCCCACAATAGGACGAAACGGCCGTCCAGTGCTTCCAGGTTTTCCATGGTGGTCTAGCTGCAACTGACTCATGATCTTAACTATATAAAATGTTATCGTATAGTTTTGTTGTGTTACTGTTTTTTATGAGTAAGGTTAATTCTATCAAGAGAAATGATGTTTTCTATCCCCGAGGTCAAATAAATGGAGTATGGCCTCGAGTTTATCAATATTTGATTAGAAACTAATCACCTAGATAAGTTTACAACAACTCTACATACAAAATATTGAATAGAAGTGTGTTGTTTTAAAGTTCCATGTTTTACAACAAATTGTGTGTATTGGGTAATTCAAATTAAATGGACAGTGTGAATCGATAAATGAGGAAAATCGAAGTATACGCATCCATACCCTTGAAATCTGTACGAACTATTTCAGCGAGTTTTCAATGAATGATGTCTCCCATTTTTTTTAGCATTTCTTATGAAGTCTGTACATTCGTATTCAACTCAAATCAAGTGTTGGTAATTGGTATCATCTTAGCCATGATTATATATTTGCCTAATGACAGTGTAAATGATGCAAGATACAACTGAGTTAGTCGGCGTAAACTCATATTTTCATTGGCTGAATTATACTTCTTTTCTTAAAATACTATACTTAAAAACATTACTGTTCATCTGGTGGCTCAACATCTTACGAGTACTGGTTCAAAGATATGAATGGTCGAATAATTGTAATGTACATGTACATACCTTATGTAGTTTCAAACTAGCATGTAGGAAACTGCATAGTATGTACTTATATTTTACATACTTACGTATTTATTCTCTACACCTTACAAGGCCCCCAAATGCCCTGGTACGGCCGAGAGTGGGGAGATTCAGCTTTCCCTCTCGAACTGCTCTCACATGGCCACGCGTATATAGCCGCTGCTAGGGAAGTCCTACTTACTGCCTTCTCATGGCATAACTTTTGTTTACGAAATAGAGAGGGCGAATGTCTGGCGCTTTAACAGGGTTGGTGGACACGGAAAGTTCACCTAGGAGAGTTGGGAAACCCTGATTCCAAAGGAATGGTGCACATGGGCTCCTGTATCCTGAGGGAACAAATGGCGTAATTACTTTACTTACTTACGACTGTTACCCCCAATGGAGCATAGGCCGCCTACCAGCGTTCTCCAACCCACTCTGTCCTGGGCCTTCTTTTCTAGTTCTATCCGACTTTTGTTCATTTTTGTCATATCTGTCTCTATTTCTCCGCGTAATGTGTTCTTTGGTCTTCCTCTTCTCCTTTGGCCTTCAGGATTACATGTGAGGGCTTGTCTTGTGACGCAGTTGGATGATTTCCTCAAAATGTGCCCAATCCACTCCATAAGGCATAAGTTACAAGGTAGAGTATCATTTTGGGTAGATTCTCATTTGTATCTATATCTTCCTTGATTGTAACCAATCAACTGCTGTATGGAGTCTTTGAATCAGGACAGAAAACAACTGTTCATTATATGCACCATGATTTTCAATATTTCTCCAGCTAATATATCCTTCTGTAACGTAACCAAACTTCACTCTATCTTGTATTATAAGCAAAGATGGATGGTGATTAGCAGTGGAATCCAGGACGTGCGTTTCGTCCTATTTGGGCACATATGCCAAATAGAGACTGACCAGTTGCAGTCCTAACACATCGATGGGAAGATTCAAACAAACAATACTAAATGAGTTTAAACTTCACCCCATCGCACAAGCAAGTGGCTATGAGGACTCAGTGCCTGAGTGGATAACGCGATGGCGTTTGAAGCGAATCGCACGGGGTCCGAGTTACTCCCAGAGTGAACATCAACTCTGAGATGCAGTTACACCCAGTTGACGAGTCGTAAATAGGACGAAATGCGCGTCCTGGATTCCACTGCTAACCACTAATCCCTCTTTGCTTATCTTGTATTATGTTTAATGCTTTGTTCATTTGTTGTATTTGAAATAATGAATTTATTTTTGTTTTTCATTACTTAGGAATGTACTCATGGTGCTTTACAAACTGGAATTGCACGTGCTATTGAATTATTACCATATCTTATGAAATCTAAATCTACTATACCTGATCCATGTATAATACGTGATTTAGAAATTTTACGTATCCATGCCCAATCGAATTTTTCTAGTTTTAGTACTAAATTAGCTAGTTATTTATTTGGTAAAGTACAATTGAATCGTTTATTAAATTGTAATATAGCTAATGGTAAACAATATCGTCGGGTAATTTTAACACGTTCCGCCGAACATACTGCTAAAATTTTATCATATCATACTACTACTAATACTACTAATATTACTGATAATGATGAAAAAATGAATATAAAGTTTGATAATATCAATCATATAATTGCTACAAATACTCCATTCTCAAGATCACCATTCTATGGTTATCGTCGACGTTATAATCATTCATCTAAATCTTGTTGGAATACAGAGAATGAAAATTCTTGTAAATGTTGTTCATATGCTCATATTAATAAACGTTCACGTCTTACTACTACTGGACGTAGAGGAAGAGGTAGAGGGAGAGGGCGAATAAGAGGTTGTACAATTTATAATCAACGTGGTAATTTGAACGCCCAGGTCTCACATGGTTTTATTGTGAAACGACCACGTGGAAGACCACCTAAACGACAAGGACATGCTGCATTACATGCAATTTCTAGAGCACATGTAAGATTTGTATAGTGTGTTATTCTGTTGGCCTGAATGTTCAGGCAAATAACTATTTAATCTTATCAGATAACTCATTTTATTCTTAATTGTGACTCATTAATTAAGTAAATGTTTACGGTCCATACGATGGACATAATATGTAGTTACCAGCAATCTTAGATAACATGACGATATAGTTCCATATACGGACTTGAATCTTGTTTCAACTTTTTGTCACAAGAAACCATTTTTACATTTATTCTGGATATGCCCCCAAATACCCTGGTACGGCCGGGAGTGGGAAGAGTCCGCTCTCCCTCTCGAAATGCTCTCATTTGGCCACGCGTATATAGCCTCTGTCAGGGAAGTCCTACTCGCTGACTTCTCGCATCAGGGGTGTTGCTTACGAAAGTGAGAAGACGAAAAGCGAATGTCGGGTGCTTTAACCGGTTTGGTGGACACGGAAAGTTCACCTAGGGGAGTTGGAAAACCCTGATTCCAAACGAATAGTGCACATGGGCTCCAGTATCCTGAGGGAACAAATGGGGGTATGAATCAATCGTTGGTCACCGGCTACCATGGGACTACATCTCTTTACGATGCTCGACTGCCTTGTGGATCAAATCTTTAGATCAAAGGCTCCGAGTGTGGTCCCCTAAGAAAACCACCTGCTTCGGTTCAGGCACCTGAGCAGTATCACAGCCCCTATCATTTTGTTCTAGTGTGATTATTTCAGTTTTGTGAGAATTTCCAATTAGATCATTTACACAACCAAGTCTTTGTCACTTTTTTCAGTTCACTGTTTAAATAAATTCTTTTAAGCCTAAGTTTCGTCAGTTATTTTTAATGTTAAGACCTCAAATAGGTATATATCTGTTCAATAGACATAAATGAAAGTAAATATTGGTAATTTATTGAACAACACAACTTAAGAGAAATAAAGAAAATACATACGACTGCTTCAATGTAATCAATCCTTAGGTCATTTCATTGATGCCCTGCCTGATGTTTAAGGCGTTCGACTTCCTACCACACCACTCCACCTACATCGGTTTGGAAAACCGGGTAGTACCATTAATCCTCATACCTACAGTCTGGCTCATACCTAAGTATCTCGTCGATTAGTTAGTAAATAAAATCCAATTTTTGTCGGTGTGCATCATATATATGCTGAATCCAACGACACTGGCGTTGTTCATAACTGACTAGTTGTTGATTTGTTTTTTCTTCATTTCTTTTACAGCGTTATTTACGACAAGTGTCATCTAGACTGGCGTATAATCGATATAGATTGGAATCTTCTAATTTATTAGATAAACCATTTAACTCAGTATTACCATCCTCCACGTCATCAACACCAACAGTGTCTGTACGAGGCAGGGGTCGCGGTCGAGGTGGTAAACGAGGTAGACCACGAATACACTTCCCTCGTACTTATGAATCTACTGGTACAAGTTGGGGTAATTATCTATCTGAAGAAGATAGACAAGAAAGTTTATTACAATTAACTAATTTATTAAATGATTTTCAATCACCTACACGGAAATCTAAACATGTCTGTGTAACTATACCACAAGGATTATGTTTAAATACTGAAATTATTGTTCCTAATGGTGACACAACAAAAACATCGATATCAAAAGATGATGGAGTAGAAGAGGATGAAGAAGAACTCCTGTCGCATATTGAAGAAGATAATTCCGTTAATAATGATGATAGGCATCATTATGATTATTCAGTACGTGTTCTTTTCTCTTGCTTTTTTAATGCTCGTATAACGTTTAAATGTTTATAAACTACCGCCCTTTCAATCTTAACTGAGGTTTCTTTCATAATTGACAAAGGAAACCAATGGTTTAGTGATTAAAAGAAGTGTTGATCAATTAGGTTCCATAAACTGTCCTGTCCACTTTGGTGTCAGACAGCTGCGGGTTTTATTAGTAATATTAGCTCTTAAAATAGTCAAGAAATCAGTGGTTAAGGCGTCCAACCATCAGAGTCTCAGTTTCGAATCGCCTCTCCACTGGTTTTGGCTTATGCAACCGGATATATGTTCTTATCCAATCAGCGCTAGTTGATACTTAGAGAAGACTCTTCTCATATAAAAACTATAAATGTAATGACGTTTCTCTTATTTTGCTTCTTACTTTTATCTACCCGTGTTATTTTGGATGTAATTTCGTTCCTGTTCAATCGTGTTCTGATCTGGAGACTTGTCAGTCAGTCAGTCAGTCAGCTACAACGTAAGACCAGGCACACATATACATCGGTCCAAGTTGCCATACCTCATTTGCACGACAAGATCAACATCGAATTCATAGAAGTAGTTAATTTAGTGGTGGTAATATATAAAAGATAGGTTATGTATAAGGATATAGTACAGGAAGGAAGAAAGTTATGAAGCAATTTTAATCTCAAGGTTTAAGGGAAGACAAAGAGTGTATACACTTGTGCCATTGTGATCGATTCTGTGCCATGTCACCCAGAGTCTCCAACCATTGGTTACGATAGTCACGTGGACCCTAACCAAGAAGTTTGTATCTAACAATATGGCTCAGACAATAAGTTAGTGACTTCAAGCTCTGATGCCACGTTTTGGTTTTGCCGCCCTCAACTCTCTTCCATCCATTGCCAATACTAGTCGGCAGTGCGTGTTGTGGTAATCGGTGTTAAGGCATACGTAACATGTGGCTCAACCATCTCAGTCGATGAAGATTCACAACCTCATCAACTGATTTACCATCATTCCCTAATACCCTGCATCTAACATGACTATTAGTTATCCCTCGGTGATCCCAGCAGTTGTGAGCAATATTTCTAAGACATCTGTGGTCACATACTGATAGCTTACGAGTATCTCCTACCCTTAATGGTCACATTTCGTAGCCGTAAAATAGGACAGAGTGTATTGATGTCCAAGAATACTAAGCAATAAGAATAGCTGGATCGTAATAAGAAGAATCATAACACTTAGTCATCTTTTTTTTCTTCTTTTAAGACTAACATCAGATTTCCTAAGTATAATATTCTTTAGAGTTTCAATTGTATTAAGATTTGTTCTGTCCTGAATTATCCATTCTTATAATTTTTGTTTTCAATTTATCCATATAGGGTTTGTCATTGGAGAACAACCATGTGGATGTTATTCAATAGTATTAGTATTAGTATTAGTAGTAGTAATAGTAATAATTATAATTTGATGTATATATTATCATTATTATGTTGATGTGTAAATGTATGTATACTTATATGAGAGTTGTCAGCAGTGGTTGACATCTCATTGCTTCTTTTCATCCGTTTATTCCATCTTTTTTTATTTCTTTGTAAAGAAAGAGGATTCTCTTTATTGTTCGTTTGTTTTTTCTTTTTGGTTTATCACTTATGTTCTAACACCATTCACATTAGTCAATTTTGTTGTTGTTAATGATGATGATGGTGATGATGATTCTCAACTGTACACCAATTGATTGTATCCTTCTTTATGTATATTCACAATGATCAAGATGTATGTGTTGTATGGTATGGTCAAAGCATGCTTTATGATTGTTCCTCCTGTTCTTCTTCTTCTTTTTCGTTCTGTGTACATATTTCTCTTTCTCAATGTGTGTGTGTATGTGTTTTATTCTTTATTATTTTTTTTTACATTTTAAAAGAGAGAATTACTAAATAAAGAATAAAAAGAAAACATATATAAACATACAAGATCTTTTCAATCATCAAAATAGATTATACTGATAAGTTCAATATTGAATTATTTTATAAATATATTCTATTGTAGAACTCCTCAGAGTAGTTCTCATCCACAATCCCCGCCTCACGAGATTCGAATCCAGGATCTATCAATCACGCGCGCAAGCGCTTAACCTCTACACTATTGAGCCGGTATCCAACGGTGGATGCGCAGTACTGAGGAGTCCCATAATAGGACGAAACGGCCATCCAGTGCTTCCAGGTTTTCCATGATGATCTAGCTTTAATTGACTCATGATTTCAACTATAAAATTACTAGAAATCTCCACAAAAAACCTCTTCAAATAATAAAATATCAGTTTGCTTAAATGTCTAGGTAAACCTATTTGTCAATTAGGTAAGTGAACGGAATACACCCATTAAAACAGTAAATAAGAATGATTGATTGAGTGGACAGTTCTCTTTTCTTTGAATTGATTTTCAAAGCTGTACAATCGCAAATTTTATTTATTTATTTATTTGAACACATAAATATTGGTACAAAGGGGCACCAGATATATATGCACCGAAAACAAATCTCATCTGATTTGTGTGAGGGCTGGGATACTACCCGGCTGCCCAGACCGAAACAGGTGGTTTTCTTAGAGGGTCACACCCGGAGACTTCGACATGAAGGTCTTATTCACAAGGCAGTGCAGCATCGTGAGGAGATGCAGTCCCATAGTAGCCGGTGACCAACGATTGATTCATACAACATTTGTTCCTTCAGGATACTGGAGCCCATGTGCAACATTGGTTTCGAATCAGGGTTTTCCAACTCCTGTAGGTGAAGGCGCCGTGTTCACTAACCCGGTTAAAGTGTCGAACATTCACTTTTCGTCCTCTCAATTTCGTAAACAACAGTAATGCCACGAGAAGGCAGTGAGTAGTACTTCCCTGACAGAGGCTATATACGTGTGGCCATATGAGAGCATTTTGAGAGGGAGAATGGACTCTCCCCACTCTCGGCCGTACCAGGGCATTTAGGGGCGCAATCGCAAATACATATATTCTTATTTTTTCAGGATCATAATAATTACTATAATAGTAATGATAATAAACTTCTGGACATAGTGACAGTGAGGTAGAATAAACAAAGGTATTCAGATCTTTTTAAACAGAAAAACTAGTAATGGCCTGATAGTTAATGGCATAATTATTCATCAAAAGATAGTGAAATTATCATTGGGAAAGGATAGCTCAGCATGATAAGATAAAATGTTGAAGCTGAAATGAAATGTAATCAAGAGGATCATAGGAACAGAAATAAACCAGTCGGTTGTAGAAGATTGAAGGGGAAGGAGATGGCTATAAAGGAAGAAGAGTGTGAAAGAAAAAAATTATAAAACATTAAGACCATAGTAGATGAAGAGGTTGTACCAATCTCTTTTGGACATACAATTCTGGTTTTCCCAGATATATGGTTATTGTTTTGGGAATGCTAAAAAGATGTAACGTAGTTTTCCTTGGAAGACTTCTACTCACCTTGTAGATGACTTTGAAAGCAAAGTCTGTCTTGATTGAGTGACTTGTGTTCACAAGGTGTTTGATTATTGAGCCGTTTCCTCGTCTTAGCAACGCCGGGTGATGTTCTTGAATTCTTTTGGATAAGGTACGCATCGAACGACCTATATACCTTGCTCCACATGGGCAGGTAAATTGGTAAAAAGCACATTGAGTTTCTTCACATGCGATAATTTATCTTTAATATTATTATTGAACAATGATTGGCTGGGGAGTACTATTCGTGAAGACTGTCCTTTTTAAAGGGTCAGAAATTCTCTTTTAGACGTCTGTCGATGTTCACGTATAATTTTTTCGACTGAAGTTATTTGTGTACGGTGGTTTCTGTTTTATGTTCTCAATGAATATCGAAGAATGACTGTTTTTGATAAGTATTTCCTGCAAGAGGCCCAGTTTTTCATCTATGACCTCGGGACTACAAATTCTTTCTATTCGTGTAGCGAGTGATATTATGTTTCTCTTTCGACTGTTGGGGACCCAGCTGTTGGCCTTTCCACATGGGTTTCCTGTAGATAGATTTATTTAAACACATAAATATTGGTACAAAGGGGCACCAGATATATATGTGCCACACATACAAGTGGAAGTTCTCTATAGTCGTTTTAAATTGGTTGTTTTCTTGACTAGTCATGAAGCAATCTGCTAGTAATAGACCAAGAGGGGATCCCATTGCTTTGCTGTCCTTTTGTGTATGAATTACGTTAAATGTAAACTGTACATTGCAAATGCAACGTGGTAGTAGTTCCTTCATATAAACTTCCAGTATTCTGATGCTAATCCCATTATTATTCATGTAATTGCAGATAAAACTAATGGTCTATGTGAGTGTGTTATGTCCCTATAAGAATAGTGAATGGTAACTTTGGGATCCATTTATGAACCAATACTATGCATATATTTTTATTGTATAATTGTTAAGTAACTAAACTATTCATATCCAACTTATCATAAGCTTTATTTTAACCTACGAACTATTTTTATACGATTTACTATTCTTGAATTATGCCCTGTCTATCGATTACTATCTCTCTTATTCACAGTCACATTTGGCGTAATCTTGTACAAATGTTGTTTCCTATTTTATGGTATGATGTCTGTTTCGTATATGAACCCAGTATGTTTGAAATGAATAACTCATACCGCAGAAACTGATATTGGTGTTGTGGACTTAGCTGACTGGGGTAGACGGAAAACAGAACCGATAAGTAATCTAGACTGCTCGCACGGGTTTTATGCGTCATTGGTCCGATCGATAAATCGCTGCTCTATAATTGGCGGTATTATCACATTATACATTGACAGGGCATCCAGGCTACAAGTTATAACAGAGTGGAGCGTTAGTGAATGGTGATTTGACATCCAGAGATAGCATAAATATGTCATTTACATTCACTTCTTGTATGTGTTCAATGAATTCAAAAGTATTATGTACGGAGTGCCTACAAATGCGTTTTCTTACGGGTTCTAAAAGATCTGCCAGCCACTTTGGTATAGAGTGATAAGGGGATCCGGACATATCAATAAATGGTCAGAAAGGTAAGCCAGGTTTGTGTATTTTAGGCAGACCATATAAACACTGTATAATTGCATCTTCTTAGCATTACCGAAGCAATAGCCATACATCTGAGATAACCAGAATTGTATGTCCAAAAGAGATTGGTACAACCTCTTCATCTACTATGGTCTTAATGTTTTATAATTTTTTCTTTCACACTCTTCTTCCTTTATAGCCATCTCCTTCCCCTTCAATCTTCTACAACCGACTGGTTTATTTCTGTTCCTATGATCCTCTTGATTACATTTCATTTCAGCTTCAACATTTTATCTTATCATGCTGAGCTATCCTTTCCCAATGATAATTTCTCTATCTATCAGCTAAAACGACTGCAAACGTTTGCTGAGAAAGATAAATTGCAGCTAACAACCGTCGAATAAATGTCATACCTACTTTTTAATCCCCACGAGTAACAGAGATTCGGGTAACTTGTTTCCACGTGACATATTTTGTGCTGTAATCAAACACAGGGTGCTGAATAATGATTGTTATATTTCTTCAACACTGAGACTTCAATCGAATTCAAACTTAGCGGCAAATCAACTGGTATTTCATTACCAAATTTTATAAATGTTATATCTAGAGCTTTGGTTCTTACTATGCCGCGTACTACTAGACTACTTGAACGATAGAACCCGCAACGTCGCAAAAGAGAAGACAAAAGATTAGTAAGTAAGAAATTTATTCCCCAAAACAGTGTCAAAATGTAGTACAGAAATCTCATGTATTTATAGTTATTGGCCGAATGTAAATCATCATTTCGGTTAACAAATAGGTACATAGGGGGTCATTCTTATCCATCCAATAGGGAAGCTACACGTCGACATTCTAGAATATTCTCATAGCAGTGACTGGATGGAATATGTCTGGCTCTTTCTGGGCTTCGTAAGGCTTCCTAGAGTTTACCAACGAGCCGTCCTTACAATAAATCCAGTCAGAAATCTTCACAAAAAATAATTTTTTAATAGCTACCGTTTCCATAAACCTTAGATTACCCGCTTTAGGGTTTCTACTTGAAAATTTGAAAGCTGTTTTAATTGCATGACGATAAGAGAATATAGTTGTCTACTTCACTCATCTACCTAAGATTGATGTTCCAACTATATCAAAAGTGATTAAGGTGAATTCTACCATCTTTAAGTGAATAGCTCGATCATACTCTTTCAAATATGCTTGTTAAGTGAAATGAGAAGTGCATTATCATTTATGCAATATGGAAGGGTAATGTTCATCCTCACGGTAGGTATAGATGTATGATTAGTAAGTATGTTGTCCCAAAGAAACATGACCAAGAAAGATCAACTAAAAAATGCCACTAAACTACATTATACAAATACTCAAGCCGTTACTACACATTTTATAGATTTGTAAAGAAAATATAGTTCATTAGCTTCGTGACCACTTGTTTTACACTGGAACTGTATATATTCATTTAGTATTGCTTGTTTGAATCTTCCC
>NC_031502.1:55917454-55941079 GCF_000237925.1 Schistosoma mansoni
GGGAAGATTCAAACAAGCAATACTAAATGAGTTTAAACTTCACCACATCGCACAAGCAAGCGGCTATCAGGACTCAGTGGCCGAGTGGAAAAGGCGATGGCATTTGAAGCGAGGGTACTGGGTACGAGTTACTCCCAGAGTGAATATCAACTCAGATGCAGGTACATCCAGTTGACGAGTCCCAAATAGGACGAAATGCGCGTCCCGGATTCCATTGCTAGCCACTATCTATCTCTGCTTACCATGCTTGGGAACTGTATATAGTTCGAGTCACAGTATAGACACCAATCAATTGGAGTTCTAGTAAATGGATAGTGAGACAACTTTTGATTTGTATCACACGACATCTTAAATTATTGATTCCATGTTTTTTTATCTTTCAAATTTCAATTACAAAGTTTGTATCATCGAGTAATAGAATTCAGTCCAATAGTCAGTGACTTCATAAGTGGATGCCACAGTATCATTAAATGACAGTTTGGAATATATTTCCGATCTACCTGTTCCTATACACAGTGTATCGAGATTGGAAGTGTTTGTATATGCTAAATACAAGATGAAATCATCTGAACACATGAAGGTCCGTAGCTCCATTAACCGCTTCACTATCATAACTTATTACCTTGTATTTAATCTTAGCCACTAATCATTCGATAATTCCATAATATACAAGTGTTATACTTCAAAAGTGTTTGGGGAAAAATAAGATTGACAATCAAGCGCAAGTCTATCTACGATGGGGTATGTTTCACATTCGCCAAGTGGTGTATAATATCACTACAATGTATTAAAGTACACATTCAGCTGAGAGATAACGTAGAATATGAATTTATTTTTCTGGATCATTTCATGACGTTGGAGACTACTAGGATCTATTTTTTTAAAAGAAAGTTTTGATCACCAAGACGGTTGGACAGAATCTTGTCACTTCATATAACAATAATAAAGTCTACCCTAGCTGTGAGGACGGCCCCCGGGTGAACTCAAGGAAACTCTAAGAAGCTCAAAAAGAACCGAAGATATTCAATCCAATCATCTTTCGGAAGAGCAATCCAGAATCTCAACGTGTAGCCTCCTTATTGAACAACTGCCAAAAACTACTACATACGGTTAAGATCATGAGTCAATTGAAGCTAGACCACCGTGGAAAACCTGGAAGCACTGGACTGCCGTTTCGTCCTACTGTAGGACTCCTCAGTAGTGCGCATCCACGATCCCGCCTCGCGGGATTCGAACCCAGGACCTATCAGTCTCGCGCCAGAGCACTTAACCGATAGACCACTGAGCCGGCCGGCATCCAACGGTGTTAATGTCTAACCTCAACCAATCCACGAAATTGCGCGTCGAACTTACATTGTACTAAGGTTGATACCTGTCTCTACCTGACATGGATAAGCTCCACTGGCTACGACTTCTCACTAGAACTCCAGAAAATCTCTACAAAACCCCTTTGTGACTACTATATACGGTTTGGATGACTGTAATGATGATGACAGTTTTATACCCTCTCACTCGTCTTCTGTCTTTGAACTTGAGATTTGAAAGGTTCTAGCGTTTGAGTGCCCCAAATAGTACGCAAAAGACTTTAATTTTTAGATATAATACTAACAAAGAGTAAACAAGATGAAACAATAGAAGGTGTGTATTTACCAACAATCAATAAACAAAAAGGGTTTTATAAAAAAATCTTTGGATCATTATAAAATAGATACATATTTGTGTATTCATCACTATGTATCTAACCAATGTACAATAGAATGTTTATATAAATCATTATATGAATAAGATGAATAAGTTTCATTATTCAATGGATCTATATTTGTACATGTTTGTACAGATTTAGGACCAAAATGATATAAACAACCTGTTTCAACAGATATATAAAGTCCTTGACATAAGATTTCACCTAAATCTTTTGAATTTCTATGATAATTTACATGATTTAATAATGGTCCAAAACAAACTGATGTAATACGTGCATTTACATCATTATCTGGAAGCTATTAAAGGCAAAAAAACAAACAAAAGGAGAATTAATAATAACATTAGATTGTATATTTTTAACGGAGTTTGCCCCCAAATGCCCTGGTACGGTCGAGAGTGGGGAGAGCACTCTCTCCCTCTCCAAATGCTCTCACATGGCCACGCGAATATATAGCCTCTGCCACACAAGTCCTACTCACTGCCTTCTCGTGGCATCACTGTTGTTTACGAAATTGAGAGGACGAAAAGCGAATGTCCGACACTTTAACCGGGTTAGTGGACACGGCGCGTTCACCTAGAGGAGTTGGAAAACCCTGATTCCAAATCAATCGTGCACATGGGCTCCAGTATCCTGAAGGAACGAATGGCGTATGAATTAATCGTTGATCACCGGCTTCCATAGGACTGCATCTCCTCACGATGCTCCACTGCCTTGTGGATCAGACCTTTAGGTCAAAGGCTCTGGGTGTGGGCTCCTAAGAAAACCTGGGCAGTATCCCAGCCCTCATACAAATCAAATGAGATTTGTGTGACGCATATATATCTGGTGCTCCTTTGTACCAACATTTGTGTGTTTAAATAAATAAACAAATAGTTAATTATTCTTTAGAGTGTATAATACAATATGAACAATGTTATTATTTGAGAGTTGAGTTTTTGTCACAACCTAACCTTCAGCTGAAGAAATTTGAGCAGTGAATAGTTGTTTCATCATTAAGTGTATAGACGTTAGTAATGCATAAAACTAAACCTTCATTAAGTATGAAATATAGGATCTTTGAATTTCATGGCAAGTGTTCATTCTCAATTTCTGAATGATTCATCATACACTATAACGACTGTTCCACACTTATTTAATTACGCCTGTTACTCTCCGTGGAGGAGCATAGGCCGCACACCAGTATACTCTAACCAACCCTGTCCTGGGCAATCCTTTCCAGTTCTTTACAGTTAACATTCATCCTTTTCATATCTGCTTCTATTTCCCGGCGTAATGTGTACAGTGTTGTATTGGCTACATATGGATTACCATTAGGATCCTGTTTTAGTTCAGTCTTCTTTTTGATATTAATCAACATTGTTCTGTGTGAGTAATTGTTCAATAATACAGAAGCCCGGATTGGGTACACTTCGTAGATTGTAAATCAATAATTGTTCCTTATAGATGAGTTGAAATCAATGCTTTAACTTTTGAATCTCAAAGTACGGGTTGTTTTTATGGTCAATCACGGGACTTGTAATCGTCTCAGACTGATGTTATCAGCAAACGAAGTTAGTAGTTTTACTTTCGAGTATATGAGAGAATAGATAATTGTTGAGGGAGTTCCAAAAACTCCCTTATCAAAGTCCCCAAAGGCTCAGAAACGCCAGTCAACGTTTTATCCAATCCGCGTTGAATGGAAGCTTTTCAAAAAAAAACCCAGAAGGTACAGAACCATGTTTCACGGTTTTGATTGAACATTTACCTATACCACTAATATAATTGTTATGGTTTCAGAAATTTCCAGGATCCCAAGGTCATGTATAACTCTATAGATACTCCTGTTTTTTTTCTGTACAAGACCAGTTAAGAAGATACATTGAGCATATCAGTATCAAGACTTATCAATAATGTGAAGGTTGATCACTGAACAAGCTATAAATATACATGAGGAATTTTGGAAAAAAAAGGAATTATCAATTCTTTGCCATAGCGACTAGATGTTGCATCATCCAATGGAGGGGCTTATAACTTCATGACTAGGAGAAGAGTTACAACAGACCTACATAACGTCACACTGATTCCTCTTTGTAATTGATACACATGGAGGCAATCACGACTGGCTAATTTTTGATTGATATCATGATTGATCTAAGCTTGAGGGAGTATGTATAGTGTTCATTAATTAAAAAACGTTGAATCATAAAAATTCGAATGAATATAACTCATACATATAGAGACTTACCATATATGTTCGTACTGTATCCAATGTCCATGAATTCAACCATACTAATCGACCGCCTGGACCACCAACTAATAAACAATTCACACCTCGACCTTCAGATACAGTTGAAAATGCCATGGGAACCGAAGGATAACAATCATTATCATTATAGATTTGTAACAATGGTGAATCTATTAATGGATCATTGATTTCAGCTAGAAAATCTAAAATACGATTAGCTATCCAAACTCCAGAACAAGAATATACACCAAGCCAACAGACTAAAAATAAAATAAATAATGAACAGAAAAGACCAAAAGAAGGAACCAATGAATATTGCAACGATAAATGATAAATCAATGTATGGTGTTATCTGTTATCCAGTTCAATGACGGATTAATACTGTTAACATTTGATTGATATATTTTAGGGAATGAGAAAAGGAATTTTCCAAGTGAATAATGCTTGTGGGAAATATGTTCTAATAAACGGTTCATATTGTGGTGTAGGTTACTTATATTCATATAAGTAGTATATAATGATGAACGGGGTTTGAATCTATTTCAGTAGAAGATCGATAACGAAAGAACGGGAAAGGAATGCAATTGGTAGCCTGAGGTTGAATGGTTGAAAGTTAAATGATGTTAGTAAATTTAGTTCAATTGATCCAGTTGTCGGATAAATATTATTTTCGATCGTGTATGTGCACTACTGAGGAGTCCCATAACAGGACGAAACGGCCGTCCAGTGCTTTCAGGTTTTCCATAGTGGTTTAGCTTCAATTGACTCGTGATTTCAACTATGAAAATACTGAAATATCCAGAAAAACCCCTTCTGATGGATAAATATTAGTTTAACTTATAAATAGAAATTAACAGAGAAACGATTTGATGATTGTGTCATTATTAACCAGCTATTTTTTGTAGTGTGAGCCAACAAAAACAAAATTACACATATGACAAAAGGGAAAGAAATATGCTACAATTCAACTTGGATGACTTTTAAAGTTAGGGAAAATTTTGTCAAGATATGAAGATCATTTGAGAAAACATACTAAGTGAATAGCGCGATGGCGTTTGAAGCGAATGATACTGGGTTCGAGTCACAGAGTGAAAATCAACTCTGAGATGCAGGTATATCCAGCCGACGAGTCCCAAATAAGGCAAAACGCGCGTCCTGGATTCCACTGCTAGCCACTATCCATCTTTGCTTATAAAGGCTGTGATTTCAGGAAATATTGAGGCAGTCCGCATAGGATGCACATATGCTAAAGAGAGACTGATCAATCTCAGTCCAGTATAACAATGGGAAGATACAAGTCAAAACAACAACAAGTGAATACTAAACTTTAGTTCATTTTTATTGATTGTTTGAATTTTCCCATTGATTTTTAGGATTATAATTGGCTAGTCAATTTTTAGCATACGTAAATCTTATGTGGATTGGCGTCGATACTGCGGTTTATGTACAAATATCTTAAACCGAGTTGAATGGTGGATAGCAGTGGAATCCAGAACGTACGTTCCCTCCTACTTGGAAATTATCAATAGGAAGATTCAAGCAATCAATACAAATGACACAAAGTCATCCCCATCAAAGAAGCCAGTAGCGATTTAGACTCTGTGGGTAAGTGGATAACGTGTCGATGTTTGAAGCAAAAAGTATTGATTTACAGTTTCGGAGTGGACATCAACTCTAGGGTGCAAGTAAGTCCAGCTGATGAGTCTCAAATAAGACAAACCATACGTCCTGGATTCCACTGCTAACGACCATCCATCTCTACTTAAAATCTACCAAACTTTAGTGGAATTTAAATGATTGACCGATGTTATGTTTTCGAGATGTTTTTAATGCTGTATGAACACTAACTAGCTGTTAAATGCCATGACATATCTTCGCTTCAATCAATCCATGTAGACAATTGAGCACAAAAATTCTACCGGAAAAAGGTTGAAATCTTGAGTAGAAAAGATATTTAAAATACTAGAGTATTTTTCAGACACTTGGGGACTCAGGTCATTCAGCAATCAACAAACACACTGAAATCAATTCAATTTATCATCCAATCACTAAAACACATGGACAAAATAGGAGTGAGAATAATATGAAATGGAGGTAGACAATGATAGGTTAAATCTTAACACCAAACAATCAAGATCGAATTCGATAGGATAAGCTGTGAGTCATGTGCGAAAAAATTCGAACACTTTACTTCTACTTGAAGTTTGTGCTGATGGTGTTGATCAGAAGACCAAACCATCCGGAACGAAACCTCACTAAAATCTATCAAGTCGTAATGTAGCCGCTAGTCTAAGTCAGTAAATATTGAGCTCATTATGTCGAGATGTTAGATAATATACCGCCAACTCCCCTTAATACTTAACACAGAAGGTACACAGTAACCAAATAGCAAATAATTATCAGTTATCATAAACAAAATACTATGAAATCTAAAATAGCAGGATGTTTAGTAAAACAATCATTACGCGGAGAAATAGAGACAGACATGAGAAGAATGAACAAAAAACTGGATAGAACTAGAAAAGAACGCCAAGGACAGAGTGGGTTGGAGAAAGCTGGTCGGCGGCCTATGCTCCATTGGGAGTAACAGGCGTAAGTAAGTTAGTAAAACAATAAAAACAAAACAAGCAAATATTGAATGATTACTTACCATTACAATGAGGATGATTCCATTTGGCTATAACTAATTCACCGGATGTTAAATTGAAGCATATTCCATCAATACGTTTAAAACTATTCAATAATATTGAATCATCATTTTTATTTATAAAATCAGATGTTGAATTACTACTACTACTGCTGCTACTACTTAAAAGATTCTTCTTTTTCTTCATTTGTATATCATCATCACTTTTATTCATGGAATTCTCTACATTAAGATGATTCGAGGAAAATTGTCTATAAGGTTGTTTCAAATCATTATGGTTTTGGTAATCATGACCGGTCGTCGTCGTCGTAGTCATGATACTATGACTTCGACTGCTATTTGAACCTAATTCAGCTAATTCATTTTGTTGATCATGATGATCATTAATAATATTAGTATTAATTGTTTGAATTAATGTTAAACGATATCTATCCCATAAACATACATAACCATGATTATCACCACTAGCAATTAAACTGTTGTTACGATTAATGACTAAACTGGTTATTTCATGTCCAGCATGACCATATAATTGTTTCCAACCGGTAATTTCCCATAAACCAGCTGTTTCTTTATTATTCCCATTATAAATAGAATGATTAAGATTTGGAGAAGGATTCATAGTGGCAGTACTACTATTACTATTAATAGTAGTAGCAGTAGTAGTAGTAGTCGATTTTGAATGTTTCATGCTTGATTTTGTTGATCCTTTTCTTGATGATCGTTTATAAATATTTACTGTACAATTTTTTTGATTTTCATTGAATGATGATTTATCCTGATCATCCTGAAATGATGAAAAACAAAATGTCAGAAGGGGTTTTTATGGATATTATGGTAATTTTAATAGTTGAGATCATGAGACGATTGAAGCTAGACCACCTTGGAAAACCTAGAACCAGTGGACGGCCGTTTTGTACTATTGTGGGACTCCTCAGCAGTGCACATCCACGATCCCGCCTCGCGAGATTTTCATGTGAGATTATACATGAAATAAGATGAATGAAATACAGATTGAGATATCATTAAACAGAACTATTGAGAAAGTAAAAAGAACTAGACAATATTTAACATGGTAAGCAAAGGTGGATAGTGACTAGCAGTGGAATCCAGGACGAGCGTTTCGTCCTATTTGGGATTCGTCAGCTGGATGTACCTGCATCTCAGAGTTGATGTTCACTGTGGGACTCGAACCCAGTACCATTCTTTTCAAACGCCATCGAGTTATCCACCCGGCCAATGAGTCCTGATAGCCACTTGCTTGTGCAATGGGTTGAAGTTTAAATTCACTTAGTATTGTTTATTTGAATCTTCCCATTGATGTTTTTAGGATTGCAACTGGTCAGTCTCTAATTGGCATATGTGCATACTGTGCGTATTGCCTCGATATAGCCTTAATTCACAAGCATGGTAAATGATTCTTGGAGTTGATTTAATGATTTAAAGGATAAGTTAATTAACTTTTAACAAGTAAGATGTAGGATTAAAGTCCACTTTATCTATTTCGATTGAAGACAAGTGAGTAATGATGTTATACCAATCAGAATACAAACAATGTGGTTTAATGGATAGCTGGCTAACTGAAGTCAGTTCAAACGATCTTAGAAAATTAGATATTTCTAAAAATAACTACGTTTAATAACATTAATCTGTGAATTCATTGGTCGTCTATTGAGGTTATTTATATTGTTTGCTGATTTGGAGTGAACTAATAGTAAGGGGTATGAAAAATTTTAATAACTGTTTGATACAAGAATTAATTTTCAAATGCATTACGAAAGACTAATTACGATTCAACAATGAATATTCTAGACCATTAGATTGTGTAGCTATGTGATCCAAATGAGTCCTCTCCAGGCAGACATTGTATTTGGTGAAGATTTGTAGCTCAGGTGGATAATTTTGATGGAGTTTTGTTCTCTGAGCTGGATGGTTTGTTCGTGAAGCGTTCAGAAGAACGATGAAAGCTCCACGACATTTACATTGGTAACTTGGAAGCACTGGACATCCGATTCGTTTCAGTTCGGCAACCGACCTCCTAGCAGTGCGCACACATGATCCTGCACTCTGTACTTGAGTCCAGTACATTCAGTCTAACACGCGAACGTTTAACTTCTACACTATTTAGTTAACATCGAATGGTATTAATGTCCAACCTCAACCAATTCACGACATTGCGCAACTATCTTCCATTGTTTTTGGTGGGTAACCGCCTCACACCCGACACGGATTAGCTCCACTGGTAACGGCTTCTCAGTAGAATTATTTCATTGTTATATAAGATATACATATTCTCACTAGATTAGATTGTTGATACTGAGATACAATATTATTTCAACTGTAAATGAGTAACAGTATAGTATGTTGAACATTTTTCACCCCAAATTCTAATTGTCAACTAGTACAAAACTTGAAAGAGACTGAATGAAATGACTTAAAATCGTTTGTAATGGCTTCGGTGAATTAATTATTTGTTTCCTCTTCATTGTAAGCTTCTGAATTCTTCATAAGTTTTTTTTCCACTGATTTATACATTATTGTATCGTATTATTGGTACCTAATCTTTTACTATCACCACTTCGACTGTTATCTACCTCTACTATTCTTGAATTTGGCCAGATGATTTCATCTCTTTGTACTAATGATGTATGGCAACTTGAACCGATACGCATATGTACCAGGTTCTACGTTGTGACTGACTAACTGACTGACTAAACCTAAGATACTTACAGAGTTCACTGTCGACTACAATAAACTGCCTAATACCAAAATGAAACTTTGAAAGTTGATTTTATCCATAAAATATGAAAGGTAACAGTTGGATCATGATAACTTTTTAACTTTCCCTTTCTCTTTTGAGCACAAAAAAAGAAATGACTTTATATACAATGACTTACTTGTGATAACCAATTGTCAATATATGAGATATCGTATAAATTTGTAGGCAATTGTCTTACATAAATTGATCCAAAACAAGTACCAACAAATAATTGAATACCATGACTTGAACTAGGTGAAATAGTTAATGAAGTAATCAAAGATTTTCCAATATCTAATGGAACAGGATTTGAAGATGGTAATTGTAAGTGTATCTCGTCATGATGCTGATGATCATGACGATGTAGTACTGATGGAGAAGAATCAAAAGTTCTAAAAGGTTTATCATAAGGAGGATTAGAAGAAGCATTACAAGTACTATGTGATTCCTCGGGTAAACGTTTCATAAAAATATTCAAAGTTCTACTATCTAGTAGAGATGGTTTCAATTTGATTAAATATGGTACAGGATATGATGGATCTTGTAAATTACTAATGTCTGGTAATAATGACACCCATATACATGCATTTGATTCACAGTGAAGAATTTTCCAATACCATGAAAAATCAGTTTGGACAGTTGTTGTGAATGATGATAACGGTGATGATGAAATTTCTGTAGAATGAGATGGTGATGATGACAGGAAACATTTACCAATTTCATGATCAATGTTAAAATCGACCCAACCATTCCAAGAATGATATAATTTATCATTATTTATTGAAGAGATACTGTTAAGTTGATTCATATGACGAAGTAAATGAGTATCTTTCGTATTGAGTTCACACCATATAGAACCAGTTAAATGATTAAGAAATGGTATTTTCAACATTTCAGAATGTTCCGGTGAATTCTTTGTAGTTATCAATACTGATGACTTTGTATTGATTAACTGCTTTTTCCAGATTATTTCGAACTATACACATAACAAAAAAATAATAAGCATCATAATCAAAAAGGCATACAAATAGGGAAATTATTATTTTAATTAGATCAGGAATAGATCTAATCGAAACAACCATTGAAAACCTGAAAACAGTGGACGACCGTACAGATCCTCAAACACACAACCGGAAATCAAATCAATGACCTTCGGCTTTGCGCAAGGACGCTTAACTTACAGAGCACTGACTACGGTTACAATAATATACAGGTTTTGTTATGTCTGAAGCGTTTCGAATTCACTAGTAGCGAAAGGAACAAAGACTTGTAACCAGAGACCGATAAGCTAGCTATTCTGACGCGTCCCAGACCCAGCTAACTAGAGTAAAAAGTCCAAGTTGGAAGCGGGAAAAATATATTCCGTAGCAACCAGAAGCACAGAAATCATAAGGGGAAAAAATCAAACGTATATATGTAGCATAAAATTGTAGTATTACAAAATAGCACATTCCAAGAAACAATGGACCAATAGCGTTAAGATATTTTACAAGAGGGAAATTCGACTCGAAGGTGAAAAGAGCTCTTTTGGCGCGAAAACAAAGAAATTCAAACTTTCAAAATAAAATTAAATAATTAAGCCATTTGCCGAGTAAGTTCTGGGGATTTGACATCCCCAACAGGTTTAACTTTACGAGATCGAAGGTTTGGGGTTCAACCTCAGGTTGAAAGGTCGTAGAAAAACACTTCTGGAAAGTCCAAATTTAGGACGAAACGACCTAAAAGTACTTCCGGATTTCCAATGGTTGGTTAACTTAGATTGGTTCTTGGTATTAATGTAATTGAACAATCTCTACAACCCATCTAGTGGAAATACTATTCATGAGAACACTGTTACTCAGGGTTATACGTTTTGCCTTATGCGAGAGTGATTAGTTGAACAGTGATGCCATTTCAAAGTATAAGAATGTAAAATGATCTGAAAAATCAATATTTTGTTGATTTCTGAGTAAGAAAAACATATACACCCAATTTGAACTTCTACTTCATGTACTACGGAATAGATACACTAGCTGTATCTCTATAGAGTCCATATACAATAATTGTTTAGGTTCATACTTAGTACCCAAATATGTACGGTGACTTGATAGTTACAGAAATCAACAAATAGATTGCACGTTCAAGATCCGATCGGCTTGCGAGACATATTATTCGTAGTCATCAGTGATATATGTCTTACATTTCCAACATGGGATAAACTAATTAAACTCAATCAATCAACCAGTTTTTTTCGTTATAATTTGTGACATCTCAGAAGGCTGAGATAAAATCAACAAAAGAAATACTAAGGAATTCGGAATAACATTGGTGTCAATGACTGGATACATCTGTGACACTAACCACTTCATGTAAAGTCTTTTAATCATTAATCATGATTATTCTACATTCTCATAAATTTTGTTGCTCTGTAGTCTTTCAAATCAGATATTGTGTTAAATATTTTAATGACTAAGTAGCCTTTAGATCTTTTACGGTTAATGTCGGTCCGAAGCCCCGATAAAGGAGGAGGCTTGGGCGTAGGGTCAGTATCCCCATCCCGTAGAAGACAACCGTGCTATAAAAAAACGCTAACCAGCAAGTAAACTTAAGGAGTACGTACTGGTAGGAAATCACATTTACATATGATCAATTGGCGTGATACTTTATGAATTCAACCAATCAATTGTATACTTACAGAGTTCATCTGTGGACTACCTGCCCATTCACCCCACTTTAATCCAATCACAGTTTCTAATGGTGTGTTGTCCAGTTTAACTGATGAGTATTGCTTTTCAGTTACAGAAAATGTTGCATTTTGTAATGAATTCTTATCGTCATCATTGATATTATTAGAGTTAAATAATACAGGTGTAGAAGAACGTCTATCTCCAACATCCTCTTGAATCGTTATATTGGACATTGTATCAATAGATTTACTTTTAAATTTTGACGTCATATTCAGTTTGGCTTCATTAGAAATCGATAAGTTACTGAAAGAATACAAAACAAATGAAATGAGACTATAAGTAGGACATATAAATAGGCAAACTATCGAATTATTTATTTATTTATTTAAACACATAAATATTGGTACAAAGAGGCACCAGATATATATGCGCCTCACAAATCTCATTTGATTTGTGTGAGTACTGTGATACTACCCGGGTGCCCAGACTGAAGCAGATGATTTTCTTAGGGGACCACACCCGGAGCCTTTGACCTAAAGGTCTGATCCACAATGCAGTGGAGCATCGTGAGGAGATGCAGTCCCATGGTAGTCGGTGACCAACAATAGGTTCATACGCCATTCGTTCCATCAGGATACTGGAGCCCATGTGTACGATTGATTTGGAATCAGGGTTTTCCAACTCCTCTAGGTGGACTCGCCGTGTTCAGCAACCCGGTTAAAGCGCCGGACATTTGCTTTTCGTCCTCTCAATTTCGTAAACAACAGTGATGCCACGAGAAGGCAGTGAGTAGGACTTGTGTGGCAGAGGCTATATATTCGCGTGGCATGAGAGAGCATTTCGAGAGGGAGAGCGGACTCTCTCCACTTTCGGCTGTACCAGGGCATTTGGGGGCAAGTAAGTGCGAACGCACTGCCTCCAGGGAGAATTGAAAAACTATCGAATAAAGTCGAATTACGTTTGTCAATTCGAAGAATACATTGTCCCGGGAGTCGAAGTAAGCCATCAAAAGAACTAATAGTATTTGATAAAAACTGGAAAAGCGAGACTAGAACACAATTGGTTCAAGAACATAGATTGATACCCTATGGCTTAACAGGGGTAAAATCTGTGAGTAGTAGCTAGTAGTATTTTTAATGAAACATCGGATGTAGTCAGGAAAAATTATATATCTGTCAACCATGAGGCTGAGTAAATTGTGCAATGGTTCGTTCCACATTGCTTTACAGTTTTGAAGTAAAAGATGTATATTTGTTGCAAATACTCAGTCAAAGATGTCTATGAAGACAATGGTCATAAACGGTAGAACCAATGAATGAGTGATCATGAAATTATACTAGGAAAAAAAAACGAAAAGTCAATAGATGAGGCTGTAGGCGGCCATAAACTTAGGTTGGTTAGTAAACATGTTACACTTGCCAAACCATCGCCTTATTACAACGGTCAATGCTGACTGGATTCATAATAGGTTGGAAAAACCTACGGATGGGCTAGTTAAGACAAAGCGCCAATTTAACTTCTGTTCTAAGTCATTGAGGTAGGTGAGGACTTCTTAGTTCAGAGGCAGGGAATACTCGTAATCAGTAGCTGGGAAAGTTCGCTGATCTGATGCGAAATCGATTGGCTATCGATTATTATAAAAGCAACTTGGTTTAATTTTGAAAATAATGAATTTACTTCAATGGTTAGTTGAAAATATACAACTAAACTCTATCCGTTACACAAATGTTAAATAAGCACTTCAATACGATTTGGTCAACAGGAGTTGTTGTCATCCAAACTTTCAGTTTCGAATTTTTGAAGTCCTTGATAATTAGGAAAATGATCTTTGGGAAAATCAGATGTCAACCATATTGTGTTAGGGTTGTTAAATCCCCAGAACTTACTTGATAAATGGCCTATTTTTGTAATTTTATTTTGAAAATTTGAATTTAGCTGTTTTCGAGCCAAAAGCGCTTTTTTCACCTTCGAGTCGTATTTCCCACTTGTAAAATATCTTAAACACTATTGGTCCATTGTTTCTTTGAGTGTGCTATTTTGTAATGCTGCCCAAGAACAATTTTATGCTGTATATATACGTTTGATTTTTTCCCCTTATGATTGATGTGCTTCTGGCTGCTTACGGAATATATTTTTCCCGCTTCCAACTTGGACTTTTTACTCTAGTTAGCTAGGTTTGGGACGCGTCAGAATAGCTAGCTTTCATCGGTTTCTGGTCACAAGTCTTTGTTCCTTTCGCTGACTAGTGAATTCGAAACGCTTCAGATATAACATATTGATTGTGTCATAATTTTACCCCTCAAAGCTACAGACTAACATCAAGTTCTTTAATCATGAGTTTATACTAGATGAAAACGATGGTAAGTTTTTATACAATTACTATGGAATTTTCTATTACTTAAAGAATGCTACGTAGATAGGAAATGTTTTCTTTATGTAAAACATCTACACCGCTACCAGCAGATCGTAATTTTATAAGAGCTATTTCCAGAATGCAACTAATAGTAAATTTGAAGAGGAATGGTAAAGTTGATAAACACTCTCTTTAACTCAAACACTGGATTAGAACAATGAAGAAACGTGGTCGGACGTTTTTAATCAGCCTAAGTTGCTTGCACACAAAGCTTTTGGGACGAAAATAAAATTATTAGGCAGATGTTTATTCAACAGATAATCGAAAAACACAGTTTAATCCAAAGTACAAAAATGACCTCTGATACCAAGAGGCCCAAAGATTGTTGACCTGTAATCAGCTTTAGAAAATTAGATGCGACTATAACAAATTGTGCTCAAAAATTTAAGTATATAGTGCTTCTAATCTCACGACTAGTATTCACTCCTTCAGGATTGGGAATCTGCCTGACTGACTAATCCTAACCAGCATGGAAAGTATATTCAGAGAGTGCTGATGATTTCTTTTTATTTTATTTTATTTAAACACATAAATATTGGTACAAGGAAGCACCAGATAAATATGCGCCTCACAAATCTCATTTGATTTGTGTGAGGGCTGTGAAACTGCCCAGGTGCCCAGACTGAAGCAGGTGGTTTTCTTAGGGGACCACACCCGGAGCCTTTGACCTGAAGGTCTAGTCCACAATGCAGTGGGGCATCGTGAGGAGATGCAGTCCCATGGTAGCTGGTGACCAACAGTTGGTTCATACACCATTCGTTCCTTCAGAATCCTGGAGCCCATGTGCACGATTGATTTGGAATCAGGGTTTTCCAAATCCCCTAGGTGGATCCTCCACATCCATGAACCCGGTTAAAGCGCCGGACATTCGCTTTGATGATGAAATGTTAGAGTAAGCACAACACAGTAGTTAGACAGATCTAGGTGATTATCATAGACACTCAATGTATATACCAATGAGCTAATACGTTTGATATATATATATATATATATATATATATATTTTAAAACTTACCGACAAGGATGAGGATGTTTGTGAAATAATTGTTTTGGTGTTTGACCATAATTATTAATCATAGCTTCAACAGCTTGTGCTAATACAGGATCATCTATTGTATCCACATCGATTGCGCCAAAATAAGTCTAGTAATTATGAATTTATTGTTATTGATTAAGAAAATAAAATAATATTTTTTGGAAAATTATGAATATACTACTAGAAAAAAAGTAGATAACAATGATTAACTTTCTAAGTCATCGGTAATGATAGATGATAGAGATTTTTAAATTCACTTAGTATTGCTTGTTTGAATCTTCCCATTGATGTTTAGGATTGCAACTGGTCAGTCTCTAATTGGCATATGTACATACTGTGCGTATTGCCTCGATATAGTGTCTCGATATATAGCCTCGATGTATATAGAAGTTCGACTCTAATGGGCTTTCTTAGTGTGGCTCTTCTGCGCGTCTAGTGAAGCGCAAGCAAATGTGTTCCCGTATCAAAGCATGATTTTTAGTTTAGAAAGATGATTTTCGTTAATTGGTGTTCTTTATTGTCATCAAGTCATTGACAATTGGACTGAGACATGTAGGTGGATGTAAAATAATCTTAATCAATCGTTGGGAAAGTTGGGTGTTATGATTCGTAATGGATCAGAATGTCGTAGATGCAGTCAGTCAGTCAGTCAGCTACAACTTAGGATCAGGCACATATATTCATCGGTTCAAGTTGCCATACCTCATTAGCACAACAAGATGAACACCGGATTCATAGAAGTAGTTAATTTAGTGGTGGAAGTATATAAAACAAAGATTGTATATAATGATATAGTACAGGAAGAAAGACAGATGTGAAGCAATTTTAATCTCAAGGTTTAAAGGAGGATAGTGTATACACTCAGTCAGTATTTGTCTTTTCCTTCAGATGTTGATTCTGAAAATTATCTTAAACTTTCCTATTCAATGAATTCCTTCTTATTTCTTGAATCATATTTTTTATATGTAATCTTTTCTCGTACTACTAATGCTCTTATTACTGTTACTGTGATGTATGCTACTTATATCGATAGACATAAGTAGTATGTAATAACAGTCGGAAGCGGTAAACCTGGCAGCAGAAGGCTAACAAGGTCAAGTTGAGCAGAATAAATGGAGAAAATGGAAAGGAATTACGAACTGGAAGAACCATACAGAATATGAAGGACAAACGATGGAAATTTGAAAATGAAGTATCAGTGTATGGTTCTCATATTTAACCAAGATATTCTGTAATTCAACTTTAAAAGTAAATTGGTGGTCTCTCACTTAAGTGTTAGTTCACTACACTACTAGCCTGAAATGTATCTTGGTAATTTCATCCCATTGTGACAATATGTTATTGCGACGTGAACCGATGTACATTCGCGTCAGGTTTTACCTTGCTTGAGACTGAGCTGAACCGTTTCATTTGCAAAGCATTTACTATCTTTTTAGAAAACAATATCGTTAGCAGTGGTACGAATTCCAAACAAAATTCTTTACTTTTTTTTATAGTAATATGAATTTTGAAATTTGTCAGAGCCTTCACCAAACAGGACTATGCCATTTGAGTATTTTAAGTTGATAAGTGGACCTCCTTGAAGGAGATCAGTTCCTGAAAATTCAGTCGACGAGAACGTTATTTCCAGCAGTAGGTCTATAATGAAGTTAAACAAAATGGAGATAGTGGACAACCTTGTCGGACACCACTTGAGGTTGTAAAATCAGATGACAGTTCACCATAAGCTCTCACACAACTGGTAGTGTTCGAGTAAAGAGCCTTCAAAAGGTTTATGTACTTCTCAGGTACACCTTTCAATGACAAACACTGCCACGGAGCCTCTCGGTCTACAGAGTCAAATGCTGCTTTTAAGTCAAGAAAAACTATCATTATCGGACGCCGATAAGCATGTCTGTGCTCTAAAACCTGACGAATAGTGAATATGTGGTCGATGCAGCCACGACCAGGTCTGAAGCCAGCCTGATTTTCTCGTGTTTGTAGTTCACGAGTCTTAGTTAGGCGCCCGATAATTATTGAGGCAAGTATATTAGATGCTATGTTAGTCAGACTAATCCCTCTATGGTAAGCAGAGATGGATAGTGGCTAGCAGTGGAATCCAGGACGCGCGTTTCGTCCTATTTGGGACTCGTCAGATGATGTGCCTGCATCTCAGAGTTGATGTTCACTCTGGGACTCGAACCCAGTACCTTTCGGTTCAAACGCCATCGCATCATCCACTCAGCCACCGAGTCCTGATAGCTGACGAGTCCCAAATAGGACGAAACGCGCGTCAAACTGGATTCCACTGCCAGCCACTATCCATCCAGCTTACCATGCTTGTGAATTAAGGCTATATCGAGGCAATACGCACAGTATGCACATATGCCAATTAGAGACTGACCAGTTGCAGTCCTAGCACATCGATGGGAAGATTCAAACAAACAATACTGAATGAATTTAATCCCTCTACGGTTATCACAGGATGATTTTGGCCCCTTCTTATATATTGGGACAATAAGTGATTGTGACCAGTCAGATAGGATTACGTCCAACTCCCAGATTTTAGCTAAAATATTAGCAAACTTAATCGTTAAAATTGGACTACCATATTTAAATACCTCTGGAGCCAATCCAACTAGACCAGCTGCTCTTCTTCGCTTCAGACTAGCTGTGACCTTTTGAACTTCAGCTAAAGTTGGGAGACCTACTTCAATGTTCCATTCAGACTGTTTTGGAACGGTGGGTAACTGTAAAGTAGCTGAAGGCCAGCTAAACTGTTTTCTAAAGTGTTTCACCCATCGTTCTAAGCGTCTGGGCTGAGAGCAGATAATGGTTCCATCTTTTTCCGAGATTGTTTCGCTTACAATTGACTTCTTAATTCCGGTTTCTTTTATTAGTCTAAAGAGATGTCTGGTGTTACCTACAGCCGCTGGCTTTTCCATCTCTTTTGCTTCCGTCCTGACGTTTCGATTGAAGAATCCTAGTTCAATTTTAATAAAAATGATCAAGGTATTACTTTAAAAGCATGAAACAACCATAGGTTTTAAAAGAACCGATTCAGTAGAGAAATTTTTTTCAACAAGATACAAACAATAAAGAATGCGTTTGCTCGACGCTGTCCATTGAAAAGCAATGTTTGAACATTTTCTCTCGAACGGGTGAAATACTATGAATCAAATATACCAAACAAACTACCGTTAAGAAACACACCAAAGTGTTGATTATCAGTAATAACGATGGAAGAAAAATAATAAGCCCTTTTATTAATGACTGATAGTCGATTAATTTGATATACCTAGTTTGGATTGTGGATTACATTGTTATTAAGCTGTTTACAGTTAAAGCAACGTGTATCACATAACCAATAGGAATAAAGGATCCCTATATTCAAGAAGGTCATTAGTATGCCAACAACAGTTAATCGCGTATCCGTTTGTGAATATCAATAATTAATAATAATAATAATAAAATAATAATTTCATAGTTGAAATCATGAGTCAAATGAAGCTAGACCACAATGGAAAACCTGGAAGCACTGGATCGCCGTTTCGTCCTATTATGGGACTCCTCAGCAGTTTGCATCCACGATCCCGCACTCGAGAGATTCGAACACAAGACCTACCAGTCTCGCGCCAGAGTACTTAACCGATTTCAACTATGAAAATACTGAAATCTCCACAAAAACCCTTGTGATAATAATAGTAATAATAATAATGAACAATGTAGTAAAAATATCTTACATATGGATGATATAGATTCAAGGAATCTTTAGCATTTTGTCCAGATTGCTTATAACCAAATGATAAATCAATCCAATGTGATAAATTCATTGATACATAATCACTTTCTAATGCAGCACGACAAATCAATATGAATAAACGTGGATCATTTTTACACCAACTTTAAATGAGAGGAAAACGATGTACAGTATGAGAAAATTATTTATTTAAACATATAAATATTGGTACAATGAAGCACCAGATATATATGCGCCGCACAAATGTCATTCGATTTGTGTGAGGACTGTGATACTGCCCAGGTGCCCAAAATGAAGCAGGTAGTTTTCTTAGAGGACCACACCCGGAAACTTTGACATAAAGGTCTGATCCATAAGGCAGTGGAGCATCGTAAAGAGATGCAGTCCTATGGTAGCCGGTGACCAACGATTGATTCATACGCCATTTGTTCCTTCAGGATACTAGAGCCCATATGTACCATTGTTTTGGAATCAAAGTTTTCCAACTCCCCTAGGTTGACTTTCCGTGTTCAGCAACCCGGTTAAAGCGCCGGATATTCGCTTTTCGTCCTCTCAATTTCGTAAACAACACCCCACTTCACCACGAGAAGGCGGTGAGTAGGCTTCCCTGTCAGAGGCTATATACGCGTGGCCATGTGAGAGCATTTGGAGAGGGAGAGCGGTCTCTCCCCACTCTCGGCCGTACCAGGGCATTCAATGAGTGAATGGGTAATAAGCAATAGAGAACCTAACAAGTATGTGTAACGGATTAAGTTGTTACGTCACATAAGGATAATACGATGGATTTATCAAGATAAATATCGAAATACTAGAAATAATATTAGTAGTAGTAGCAGTGGTAGTAAAAGTATGGTTGTTCATAAATAATATTGCTTAAAGAGAAAGAATCAGCAGAATAAAAGGGTATAAAATAAATTTGAAACCCAGGATGTAAGAGGAGATAAACAGTGAATGCGTCACCTAGCATTTGATCAAGACAATCTAAACCAGGTAGTCTGAATAAACCAAAATGGCTCATATTAACAGTAAGAAAACTTGTGGAACAGTGACACATCTTGGTTTGGGTGCTCTGAGCTTTATTCCAACATATGTTTACACTGGCTTACATCCGCTCTTGAGGTGGCTAATGGTTAGGCATACATAACGCGGTGAGACTATAATTTATGGACGGCCTTTGAGAGACGCTGAAATGATCTTGAGAATGTCCACCTAATAACTAGGACCAAATGAGTGTTAGAAACCTGTGTGAGGAATTAAAATTGTGAATTACAGCTGATGGTTCGAATTAGGAATTAGATTTGCAGTTTTCATCACGAACTGACATCAGTTATAATGCCAAATCTCTATTTAGCCAAATGGTTGAGTGAATTTCGCGCCAAAATCCTAGACCCGTTATCTTATACCTGATTCGTTCGTCCATAAATTATAGTCTAGCCCGAAACGCATATCCCGGCCACCTCAGTTGATGAAAACTCACTAATTCATCAACTGATTTGTATTATATATCAAGTACCCTGTGTCTAATGTCAACATCAATCACTTGGTAGCTCTAACATACACAAGAAGATATCTTTAGTCAGAAACCTATAGCTCACGGATCTCTGCTACTCTTAAAGGCCGTGTTTTATAACCGTACATCGATATAGAGCAATATTTCGTAGATAAAAGATAAATTAACAATCGTACACAGGGATATGAACTGCAGTTATTGAGTATATATGGTTTATACCAATACCAGGTACCTGGTCAAACACTGACAGAGGTACATCGAAGTTTCAACCTATAATCCTATAGGTGTCTGAATCAATCAGTCCAGGTTCAAAACGAGTTATTTAGTGACAAATGACAAAGTCAGTTCCCTTGATACTTATTAATCAAAAAGAAAAATTATATAAATAATAAGATCACATTAGTTGGGAAATTACTAACAGCCAAGGAGCACTATACAGTTGTTGCCTTTTAGTTAGAAACTCTTCAGAAGTAAGCCAATACAACCACGATCAGGTATCGAATCCAAGAATTCCTGGTCCAATAACTCATCTAATTCTTATTGTTAGGAATTAATTTTCATGATAAGTTCAATGATATGACACAAGTAACCATTTACTTACTGACAAACAAGTCTATTTTATCGCTTAATGTTTTCTACATTTATTTTCAAATGATCTTATACTACTGTAGATTCTTGAAATCACCGACACATAAGAATTAATTCTTTTTATCAGTTTCCAGACTTTATCAAATTATTGTCTCAGTCCTTCTATATATTGTTGAATTCCATCTCCAAATGACCTCATTGTTACTCCAATTGTTTCTGTTACAAATGTCTATAGCATCATATGATATTATATCTCAATGTTACACGTTCAGAAGAATACGGTTGTAAATAGGTGAAGAGAGAAATCATGAAATAGAATGATTTTCGGCTATTCTATTTAAAGTAGTTACTTTCAGTTTTATTCAAAATTCATAAAGGATACTTTAGTAAAATTTTCACTAATACAGTAATAACATTACAGACTGGGGGTATTGAGTGAGTTTTCATTGAATTTCTACAAGATTATTAGTTTCCAATGGAGCTGAATATCAGCAGTATTGTTTATTTATTTAAACACATGAATATTGGTACAAAGGGGCACTAGATACGTATGCGCAACACAAATCTCATTTGATTTGTGTGAGGACTGTGATACTGCACAAGTGCACAAACTGAAACAAGTGGTTTTCTTAGGGGGCCACACCCGGAGCCTTTGACCTAAAGGTCTGATCCACAAGGCAGTGGAGCATCGTAAGTTGATACAGTCCCATGGTAGCCGGTGACCAACGATTGGTTCATACGTCATTTGTTCCCTCAGGATACTGGAGCCCATGTGTACCATTAGTTTGGAATTAGGGTTTTCCAACTTCTGTAGGTGCACTCGCCGTGTCCACCAACCCGCTTAAAGCGCCCATCCCCGTCGCCAATTGTTATATCCGAAGCGTTACGAATTCACTAGTAGCGAACGGAACAAAGACTTGTGACCAGAGACCGATAAGCTAGCTATTCTGACGCGACCCAGACCCAGCTAACTAGAGTAGGAAGTCCAAGTTGGAAGCGGGGAAGTTATATTCCGTAGCAGCCAGAAGCACAGCAATCATAAAGGGAAAACGTCAAGCGTATTTATACAGCATAAAATCGTTCTTGGGCATCATTAATAAATAACACACACAAAGAAACAATGGACCAATAGCGTTTAAGATAGTTTACAAGTGGGAAATATGACGTGAAGGTAAAAGGAGCGCTTTTGGCTCGAAAACAGCTAAATTCAAATTTTCAAAATAAAATTACAAAATTAAGCCACTTATCAAGTAAGTCCTGGGGATTTGACATCCCCAACACCTCCCCTTTTTAGTAACGAACGTTCTTGGGGTCCACTTGCATTCTGACTGTCTGTCGCCGTTGGCGCAGTGACCATCTTCGGGACCGTAGATCGACCTTTTATGTTTCTTCTTGTGTAGGGGCGACTGGCAGATTGAACGTATCCAACAATATGTCCAGCGGGATCTTTCTTTCGGTCGTTGGGCGCGCTGGGGCTGAACGCTTGCGTAGTTGGTTTCGATGCCTCGTCCACCTATGTGCTCCCACCTCGACCTCGTACATGACTCTACCTACCCTTCTAACCACACGTGCTTCGATCCAAGGATCATGAGTTGCTCTGTAGTCTCGAGCGAATACTGTGCATCCAACGTTGTACATGGGTAGCTTCCGGGACGTGGTTTGTGCCAGTGGTGGTGTGGTTTTCGGTAGCATCAAGTTGTGGATAGTCCTCAACCTTCTTCCCATGAGGATCTCTGCGGGGGACTTCTGCTCCGGTAGTGTGTCGTTAGGGGTAGTTCTGTAGGCGAATAGAAAATTCTGCAGTGTTTCCACTGGCGTCCCCTCCCCTTTTGACTTAATCAGAGCCCTCTTGAACGTATCCACGAACCTTTCCGGTTGCCCATTCGATTGTGGGTGATAAGGTGGGGCGCGAAGATGCCTGATGGATAGGCGTTTGCAGAACTCTTGGAACTGTGTCGAGGTGAACTGCGAACCATTGTCGGATACAATAACTTCCGGTAATCCGTTCCGTGCGAACAACTCAGTCAAATGTTTCAGCGTCTGGGTGGTCGTTGGTGGCGTGACGGGTACAATCTCCGGTCATTTTGAGAAGGCGTCAACCACGACAAGATAATTGGTTCCGTTGACTGGACCGGCAAAGTCGACATGTATCCTAGACCAGGAATACTCAGGCTGTGGCCATGGAACCGGCGGCACCTTCGCATTGGACTCTGCTGCTTGCTGACACTGAACGCATTTGTTTACTAGATCCGTGATATGCTGGTCCATGTGGGGCCAGTAAGCATAGCTTCTGGCGATAAATTGCATACGCTTTATCCCGGGATGACCAATGTGAAATT
>NC_031502.1:55941279-55944157 GCF_000237925.1 Schistosoma mansoni
CACCACCACTCTATCTCCAAACATCAAGCATTCATTTACAATGCATAATGAGTCACGACGATGGTAAAGCTGCTTCATATCACCATCAAGTTCAGTTGATGGCCAGCCATTGGTGACGTAGTTCATCGTTTTCTTAATGATGGGGTCGTTTCTGGAAGCAGTTTGTATCTCAGATTCTGAGACTGGCAAAGCACGAACAGCAGTTGTCAGGTAGCATTGCGCGTGGTATTCTGTCGAAAGAGAGGCGATAACGGCATCTTCATCGGTCGTAGGGCGTTCGCTGATGAGTCGTGACATTGCGTCTGCCTGACCAAAATGTTGGGTGCGTCGATACTGAATGTCAGAATCATAACCCAAGAGGATCAAGGCCCATCGTTGGAGACGGTTTGCAGAGTGGGCCGGGACGCCAGACTTCGAACCAAAAATTGCAAGGAGAGGCTTGTGATCAGTTAGAAGAGTAAATCTCCGACCATAAAGAAACTTGTGAAAACGACGCACTGCGAAGATTAGGGCAAGAGCCTCCTTCTCTATCTGGCTATACTTTTTTTCTGCTGGGGTTAATGTTCGCGATGCATGCATAATGGCTTTCTCTGTCGCGCCGGGAAACTGGTGTGAAATGACAGCACCGAGCCCAAAGGCTGAAGTGTCTGCGGCCACGATGATTGGCAAAGACGGATCGTAGTGCGTTAATAGTAGTTCTGAGCTAACAATTGTCTTTAGCTTACAAAAGGCGTTTTCAAACTCCTTTGTCCAGTTCCAGCTGGTATCCTTATTCAGAAGATAATTCAGTGGGGCGCGTATGTCATGCATCGATGGAACGAAGGCTGAGTAATAACTAACCAATACCAGGAATGATCGTAGAGCAGAGATATTGGTAGGAGTGGGCATGGTTTTTATAGCTCGGATGTTCTCGGGATCTGGTCTGCGACCTGCAGCATCGAAGATGAAACCCAAATACTTCACGGACTTCAAGAAAAGCTGGCATTTTTCCGGGCGTAGCCGGAACCCGTTGTCGCTGACACGTTGTAGTACGGCTGTTGTGCGTTCTCGTAGCCGTTCTGACGTTGTGGCAACAATGAGGATTTCATCCAGATAAGTTGCGACCCCCGGGATACCCGATAGAATGGTATCCATTAGCTGCTTGAAAATAGATGGGGCGGTCTTAACTCCAAACGGCAGTCGATTATACTGGAACAGGCCACGATGTGTATTAATGGTGAGTAGCTCTCTCGGTTCTTCAGCCACTTCTACTTGTAGATAGGCATCAGCAAGATCCAGCTTCGCAAAGAACTTTCCACCATTCAGCATAGTGAACAAATCTGCCGGGACTGGCAGCGGGTAGTGATGCTGTTCTAGGGCTGCGTTGAGACCTGTGGAAAAATCTGCACGTATTCGGATCGTACCATTAGCCTTCTTGATAGCAATAATGGGTGCTGCCCATGCGGGATAAGAGACAGGAGTAATAACTCCTTGACGTTGAAGGCGATTAAGTTATTCCTCAACTTTCGATAATGCAGCGTATGGTCTCTTTGGAAGAAAAACAGGTTTAACCCCAGGTTTCAATCGAAGTGTTGCTTTCATGGCTGAGCACCGACCCAAAACAGGCTGGAAAACGGTCGAAAACTTCGTCATTAGTTCCTTTGAATATGCTTCCGGGTCATGGGGTTGCTTTACTAGATGATACACGGTGTTTAACGGGACGTCCGCTAAATGCAGCTGGTCAAACCAATCTAAGCCAAGTAAATTAAGATCAACTGGTTCTATGTAACATACCCCAGTGAACGTCGAATCGCGAAAAGACACTTTACAATGTAGTTGACCCAACAAACGTAAGTAATTACCGCATGCCGTACGAGGTTTTTGTGTTGTTGTCGCCATAAGTGGTCTGCCCATTTTAATCCAAGATTTTTGTGAGAGAATCGTCACGTCTGATGCTGTGTCTATTTGCAATCTAAATGGATGCCCATTAATATTAATGGTAATAAGTTTTCTCTCACCTGGGGTTGAGTTCTGACAGGTTGCTACAAGACTCAACGAATTTGTGCACGGCCTGGGAGCAGACTTTCTAGTATTTCTGGGGCGATTCGGCTTCTTATATTGGCAAAATCCATCTTTGTGACCCACAGCTTTACACTTCCTGCAGCGATGTTGTTTATACGGGCAGCTTCGAACATAATGCCATGCACCACAGTGCCAGCATGGAGCAGAAGGATTCGTCTTTGCTTGTTGGACTGAGTTAGAGTGAGATGAACTAGATATAGCTGGGGCGGATTTAACAGGTTTTGTTGGTTGTTGGACTACATGTACTTCAGGGCGATCAGAAACACCACGTTGAACCATAGTAGTGTCATGCTGCAGATTAATTAGACGTTGATATTCGTTAGCAATATCATTAAGAGTCAGCTTAGGGTCTTGATCCAATCGACTGAGCAACCGTGTTCTAATGTCACTGAACTTTTGCGATTGGAGGCTGCAGATGAGGATGAGGGCTTTGAACTGATCTTCAGTTAGCGAATTCAACTGAAAGCGTTCGCATTCGCGGTTGACAATGCCCACATGCGTCAGAAAATCGGTGTTTTCGTTCATAGTCAGCTTCAAACATCGGTAGTGTGTGTTGAACAGTGAGGAATGATCTCCGAACTGTTGGCTCAATGACTGGACAGTGTCCGAGAATGAGTGATCGCGTGGGTTTACAGGCAGAATCAGGTTACAATATTTATCAAGTTCACTAGGACCTAGCTTTCGAAGCAGCAAACGGACTTTCCAACCATCATCTTCATTGGCAAGATCAAATCTGAATAAATCTATAGTCTCACCTAAATAGCTTGATGAAACGTAACATTAAATTCAGGATCGTAATGAAACTCACAAGTGCTGC
>NC_031502.1:55944357-56024496 GCF_000237925.1 Schistosoma mansoni
ATTCATCTTCATGCTAACAGAATCAAAAATTACGACCAATAGCCAACCAAGCAGTTATAATTCTACCACTACTGCACCTTCAGTTGATGGTATTGCCAGCAGCATTTCTGAGTTTCATTACGATCCTGAATTTAATGTTACGTTTGATATGTGGTTTCGGCGTTATGAAGATTTATTCAGATTTGATCTTGCCAATGAAGATGATGGTTGGAAAGTCCGTTTGCTGCTTCGAAAGCTAGGTCCTAGTGAACTTGATAAATATTGTAACCTGATTCTGCCTGTAAACCCACGCGATCACTCATTCTCGGACACTGTCCAGTCATTGAGCCAACAGTTCGGAGATCATTCCTCACTGTTCAACACACACTACCGATGTTTGAAGCTGACTATGAACGAAAACACCGATTTTCTGACGCATGTGGGCATTGTCAACCGCGAATGCGAACGCTTTCAGTTGAATTCGCTAACTGAAGATCAGTTCAAAGCCCTCATCCTCATCTGCAGCCTCCAATCGCAAAAGTTCAGTGACATTAGAACACGGTTGCTCAGTCGATTGGATCAAGACCCTAAGCTGACTCTTAATGATATTGCTAACGAATATCAACGTCTAATTAATCTGCAGCATGACACTACTATGGTTCAACGTGGTGTTTCTGATCGCCCTGAAGTACATGTAGTCCAACAACCAACAAAACCTGTTAAATCCGCCCCAGCTATATCTAGTTCATCTCACTCTAACTCAGTCCAACAAGCAAAGACGAATCCTTCTGCTCCATGCTGGCACTGTGGTGCATGGCATTATGTTCGAAGCTGCCCGTATAAACAACATCGCTGCAGGAAGTGTAAAGCTGTGGGTCACAAAGATGGATTTTGCCAATATAAGAAGCCGAATCGCCCCAGAAATACTAGAAAGTCTGCTCCCAGGCCGTGCACAAATTCGTTGAGTCTTGTAGCAACCTGTCAGAACTCAACCCCAGGTGAGAGAAAACTTATTACCATTAATATTAATGGGCATCCATTTAGATTGCAAATAGACACAGCATCAGACGTGACGATTCTCTCACAAAAATCTTGGATTAAAATGGGCAGACCACTTATGGCGACAACAACACAAAAACCTCGTACGGCATGCGGTAATTACTTACGTTTGTTGGGTCAACTACATTGTAAAGTGTCTTTTCGCGATTCGACGTTCACTGGGGTATGTTACATAGAACCAGTTGATCTTAATTTACTTGGCTTAGATTGGTTTGACCAGCTGCATTTAGCGGACGTCCCGTTAAACACCGTGTATCATCTAGTAAAGCAACCCCATGACCCGGAAGCATATTCAAAGGAACTAATGACGAAGTTTTCGACCGTTTTCCAGCCTGTTTTGGGTCGGTGCTCAGCCATGAAAGCAACACTTCGATTGAAACCTGGGGTTAAACCTGTTTTTCTTCCAAAGAGACCATACGCTGCATTATCGAAAGTTGAGGAATAACTTAATCGCCTTCAACGTCAAGGAGTTATTACTCCTGTCTCTTATCCCGCATGGGCAGCACCCATTATTGCTATCAAGAAGGCTAATGGTACGATCCGAATACGTGCAGATTTTTCCACAGGTCTCAACGCAGCCCTAGAACAGCATCACTACCCGCTGCCAGTCCCGGCAGATTTGTTCACTATGCTGAATGGTGGAAAGTTCTTTGCGAAGCTGGATCTTGCTGATGCCTATCTACAAGTAGAAGTGGCTGAAGAACCGAGAGAGCTACTCACCATTAATACACATCGTGGCCTGTTCCAGTATAATCGACTGCCGTTTGGAGTTAAGACCGCCCCATCTATTTTCAAGCAGCTAATGGATACCATTCTATCGGGTATCCCGGGGGTCGCAACTTATCTGGATGAAATCCTCATTGTTGCCACAACGTCAGAACGGCTACGAGAACGCACAACAGCCGTACTACAACGTGTCAGCGACAACGGGTTCCGGCTACGCCCGGAAAAATGCCAGCTTTTCTTGAAGTCCGTGAAGTATTTGGGTTTCATCTTCGATGCTGCAGGTCGCAGACCAGATCCCGAGAACATCCGAGCTATAAAAACCATGCCCACTCCTACCAATATCTCTGCTCTACGATCATTCCTGGGATTGGTTAGTTATTACTCAGCCTTCGTTCCATCGATGCATGACATACGCGCCCCACTGAATTATCTTCTGAATAAGGATACCAGCTGGAACTGGACAAAGGAGTGTGAAAACGTCTTTTGTAAGCTGAAGACAATTATTAGCTCAGAACTACTATTAACACACTACAACCCGTCCTTGCCAATCATCGTGGCCGCAGAAGCTTCAGCCTTTGGGCTCGGTGTTGTCATTTCACACCAGTTCCCCGACGCGACAGAGAAAGCCATCATGCATGCATCGCGAACATTAACCCCAGCAGAAAGAAGTATAGCTAGATAGAGAAGGAGGCTCTCGCACTGGTGTTTGCTGTGCTCCGGTTCCACAAATTCTTGTACGGTCGGAGGTTCACACTTCTTACGGATCACAAGCCTCTTCTCGTAATTTTCGGGTCGAAGTCTCTCATACCAGCCCACTCGGCAAATCGTCTTCAGCGATGAGCCTTGGTACTCTTGGGTTACGATTTCAAAATCCAATACCGACGCACCCAACAATTTGGTCAAGCAGATGTCTTATCACGACTCATTAATGATCATTCAGCGACTGAGGAAAATATGGTAATCGCATCTCTGTCAGTGGAAGATCACGCAGAATGTTATCTGACAACTGCAATACGGGCATTGCCAGTGTCCGCGTCAGACATACAAAACGCATCAAGGAATGACCCCGTCATCAAGAGGGCAATGAGCTATATCACCAATGGGTGGTCGTCTGTCAATTTCGATGGAGACATGAAACAGCTGTATCACCGGCGAGATTCACTATGTATTGTAAACGACTGAGTGCTGTTTGGTGAAAGAGTGGTTGTACCAGAGTCTCTTCGCACAAAAGTGATGAAACAATTTCACATTGGTCATCCCGGGATAAAGCGTATGAAATCTATCGCCAGAAGCTATGCTTACTGGCCCCACATGGACCAGCATATCACGGATCTAGTAAACAAATGCGTTCAGTGTCAGCAAGCAGCAGAGTCCAATGCGAAGGTGCCGCCGGTTCCATGGCCACAGCCTGAGTATTCCTGGTCTAGGATACATGTCGACTTTGCCGGTCCAGTCAACGGAACCAATTATCTTGTCGTGGTTGACGCCTTCTCAAAATGACCGGAGATTGTACCCGTCACGCCACCAACGACCACCCAGACGCTGAAACATTTGACTGAGTTGTTCGCACGGAACGGATTACCGGAAGTTATTGTATCCGACAATGGTTCGCAGTTCACCTCGACACAGTTCCAAGAGTTCTGCAAACGCCTATCCATCAGGCATCTTCGCGCCCCACCTTATCACCCACAATCGAATGGGCAACCGGAAAGGTTCGTGGATACGTTCAAGAGGGCTCTGATTAAGTCAAAAGGGGAGGGGACGCCAGTGGAAACACTGCAGAATTTTCTATTCGCCTACAGAACTACCCCTAACGACACACTACCGGAGCAGAAGTCCCCCGCAGAGATCCTCATGGGAAGAAGGTTGAGGACTATCCACAACTTGATGCTACCGAAAACCACACCACCACTGGCACAAACCACGTCCCGGAAGCTACCCATGTACAACGTTGGATGCACAGTATTCGCTCGAGACTACAGAGCAACTCATGATCCTTGGATCGAAGCACGTGTGGTTAGAAGGGTAGGTAGAGTCATGTACGAGGTCGAGGTGGGAGCACATAGGTGGACGAGGCATCGAAACCAACTACGCAAGCGTTCAGCCCCAGCGCGCCCAACGACCGAAAGAAAGATCCCGCTGGACATATTGTTGGATACGTTCAATCTGCCAGTCGCCCCTACACAAGAAGAAACATAAAAGGTCGATCTACGGTCCCGAAGATGGTCACTGCGCCAACGGCGACAGACAGTCAGAATGCAAGTGGACCCCAAGAACGTTCGTTACTAAAAAGGGGAGGTGTTGGGGATGTCAAATCCCCAGGACTTACTTGATAAGTGGCTTAATTTTGTAATTTTATTTTGAAAATTTGAATTTAGCTGTTTTCGAGCCAAAAGCGCTCCTTTTACCTTCACGTCATATTTCCCACTTGTAAACTATCTTAAACGCTATTGGTCCATTGTTTCTTTGTGTGTGTTATTTATTAATGATGCCCAAGAACGATTTTATGCTGTATAAATACGCTTGACGTTTTCCCTTTATGATTGCTGTGCTTCTGGCTGCTACGGAATATAACTTCCCCGCTTCCAACTTGGACTTCCTACTCTAGTTAGCTGGGTCTGGGTCGCGTCAGAATAGCTAGCTTATCGGTCTCTGGTCACAAGTCTTTGTTCCGTTCGCTACTAGTGAATTCGTAACGCTTCACATATAACAGTCCACCAACATGGTTAAAGCTCTGGAAATTCGCTTTTTGTCCTCTCAATTTCGTAAACAACACCTACGCCACGAGAAGGCATTGAGTAGGATTTCCCTGGCAGGAGCTATATACACGTGTCCATGTGAGAGCATTTGGAGAGGGAGAGCTGACTCTCCCCACTCTGGGCCGTACCAAGGCATTCGGGGGCATCAACAATAGTGAAACAATGTTCACCTTCCTTAGCATAAACAATCAAATATAACACTCATATCCTAAATGTTTGAAATTATTTTTAAGGATGAAAAATAAAATAGTTAAATACAAATGATGTGGTTAGTGAGAAAAGGGAAAAGAACCTCATGACTTACGGTGGTAATTCAACATTATCTACACTATCACCTGGTTGTCGATAGCCTAACTTTAATCCACTTCGATTAATAAACATTTCTGGTTGAAAATAAAATTCTGGTACTAATTCTTTAACACATGAAACAGAAGTAGTGGCTAAACGCCATGTTGTTGCAATTGAATGAAATAAACGATCGGGTACATCGAAATTATTATCTAGAAAATGCAAAATACACATATATGAACTGAAATATTACGTTACTTATATATTCATGATTTAAGATAGTTGAAATCATGAGTCAATTGAAGCTAAGACCACCATGGAAATCCTGGAAGCACTGAACGGCCGCCTCGCGAGATTCGAACCCAGGACCTATCAGTCTCGCGCGTGAGAGCTTAACCATTAGACGACTAAGCCGGCATCCAACGGTGTTGATGTCTAGCTTTAACTAATCCATGAAATTGGGCAACGATCTCGAGAGGCGGGATCGTGGATGCGCACTGCTGAGGAGTCCTACAATAGGACGAAACGGCCGTCCACTGCTTCCAGGTTTTTCATACTAGTCTAGCTCCGATTGACTCATGATTTCAACTTTATAAAATTACTAAAATCTCCACAAAACCTCCTTCTAATGTTCATGATCTGAAAAAAACAACATTGAAAGTTAAAATTAATGAATAGACAGTTCCGAAATTATATCTTATATTGGTAAGTAGGTCATTAACAATGAGTATTTACAATCTTGAAGGAATTCATTCATTTTTATCACTCAGCTTCATATTCAATCATTAAGTCATATCAAAATGTAGTACACAAGATATAAGGTCATTTATTTTAGTGAGTACATTGTAACTAGATCGATAAAATTAGAGCAGCACTAAGAACCAGAAAAATACGATATTATTTACAATGTAGTTACCAATCAGTACAAATACAAATTGAAAGAAATCAGTTAACTTTTCTTAGCTTAGTTTTCTACAGGATGGGGTCGCTAACCCCATGCCAGGCCCTCCTCCTTTATTCGGGCTTGGGACCGTCAGTAGCCCCCGGAGGAGCTACAGGCGGAGTTGAATTAATGATGTTGTGTATTCAAATTGTGAATCCAATTATTTGGTCGATTGCATTTGATTATTGATATGTCTGTATCATTATCAGTTAAGTAGGTATACAAGTAATGTAATACACAGTGCTTGTTTTTATATTCTTAATGGTCAAACAAGATAGGTGACATTAGGAAGCTATTGATGCACATTTTCCAGCCATTAGTAGTGCCGTTAAAAGTTATTGATCGAAAAGTATCACAGGTTTGAGATTTAAATCTAAAGAAATCTCTTAATTAATCGTATATCAGTAACTTATGCTATCAGACCTTTTAGTGTTAATCGAATACAATCGATCACATTGTGATGTAGACAGTAATCTCATTGGTTTAACGTCTAGTGTACGATTTTGAGATGTTCAGTGGATGGAGACGTCATGCATAATCTATTCGAGCAATCATTAATCTCCTGTAGGACTAATATATTTTCAATGATTCATAACTGAATACTAACTAATTTCATGTTAGTTTACTGCTAAGTACTGACTAGATTCTATCAAGTAAGTTGGAATCTTACTCTCCTAGATTTCCAAAATCCAAAATTAAGATGTACTATTTAATATAAAGTGATAGAAGGGAGAAATAGTGAAAAGTTCATAAATAAGGTTGTACGACAGCTAGAACCTATCAGAAAGACAAAAAGTCGATTTTGAGAGAATTGATGTTCATGAACACAGAATTAATGAAAATTCATTTCGACGATTAATTCATTTTACTCTGTTCGTACGTCATTCTACGGCTTTTCTTCAATGGATCTTTCGATCCATTGATATGCCAAAGAATTAAAGACATATCGTACATTGACTGAAGTTAGACTGTTGCTCCCCATCGGACCTTGGGCTAGAGGTCTAGCTTTTAGACGGGAGATTGAAGGCCCTGCGTTCGAATTCCGGATGCGAAGTCGTGGATGTGCACTGATGAGGGATCCCACACTAAGAGGAAGAGAGCCTTCCTAGGTTTTTAACAGTTGTCTACCCTAGACAGGTTCGCGATCTAAGTAATATAAACCAACCTTTAAGGACGCTCAAAACATATGTGGCCATTGTGAGGGGATTGCTGTTTCCTAATTCTTAACAGAGCTAAGCTACTCATGAACATACAAATACTGGATAACGGTAAAAATCCAAACTGTTAAGGGAAATAAGCTTTAAAAAAATACCCTTGAATAGTTCACCTTGAAAACGTAAATGACGGAAAGTGTATGGGGGTAGACGAACAAGAAAATGCAACACAATTGCTTCATTTGAACAATGCGCTGGATAATGATATGGTGGACAAGCACTACTTAAATTCGATAAAGTAAACGTTTTTGATTTTTTTCCTAATCCTTCTGGATGTGATGTACACATTGTTTTGGATAGTAATTCAGCTTCATTAAATCGTGCTGCTACAGCTTCAGCTCTATCGTCTTCTTGTACAGCTATTGGACGATCTAACCGTCGAAATGTAGTCGGTTGGGTTAAGTCTAACACAAGACTTTCATAATCCTTTAACAAAAACAAAGAAAAAACAGTAAATATGTCGATAGAATTCCTTAAATAGTCAACAAATATTTTAGTTAGGGATTATGGAGAAAGAAGAATAGCAAAGCAAACTTAACTCATAAAATTAATAAGAATAGTAAACATCAAGAACCGGCTTTAGTCAAGCAACCAGTGAAAACTTAGAAAGACTGAGGAACTGTCTCGTTCCAATACCCAGCTCTTCATCAGTGGGGATTTACGAACCCAATAAGGTTTAAACTCATGATATTTAGGTCTTTTAGCAGGCACTTAGAATTCGGACTGTTGAACCTTTGTCCGAAGGTTTAGATTTCTAAATTAAATCAATCCTCAACCATTTTCCAACGCCTCACATACAACAATGCCTTTACATTCTCTGAGCATGGTGGTTTGGTTGTGGAGTTTACATCGTTCTTCTGAACGATATCATGAGCAAAAACTTCAGGTGGTTTGTGCGGATGATGTCGTTCAGAAGAACGATGAAAGTACACGAACAAACCATCCAGCTCAGGGAACGAGACTCAACCTTAATCATCCACCTGAGCTACAAATCTTCTCCACCATCTCAAAATACAGAATTTAAAGAAAAAATAAACAGAGAGGAAAACATTTCACTATATTCACTTAGTATTGTTTATTTGAATCTTCCATTTTCGCTTACAATGCTTGTGAATTAAGGCACAGTATGAACATATGCCAATTAGAGACTGACTAGTTGCAGTCCAAACATATCGATGGGAAGATCCAAACAAACAATACTAAGTGAATTTAAACTTCGCCCATTGCACAAGCAAGTGGCTATCAGGACTCAGTAGCTGAGTGGATAACGCGATGGAGTTTGAAGCGAATGGTACTGGGTTCGAGTCCCACAGTGAACATCAACTCTGAGATGCAGGTACATCTAGCTGACGAGTCCCAAATAGGACGAAACGCGAGTCCTGGATTCCACTGCCAGCCACTATTCATCTTTACTTACATTTCACTATATTATTAAAAAGCAAAAGCAAATAGACATACACGTATAATCCATGGAAATATAGGATACTGCATTAAATCATTATAACTGCGACCAGCAGCTGTGTTTAATTTCATTAAATAATCAAAATTTGATAATTCACCATTTAGCCATGCTTGTTGTACACTTTGTAATTTACATTTTTTTAACTGTGTAAAAGTAGAATGGTGATGATGTTGAAGATTCGATGGAAGAGGACTAGATCTTTCAGATTGTTCATTCATATTCACTAATAATGGATTATGAAAGCGATGAATACAATAACAAGAACGATGACCAATTAAAGGAGTGATAGTTTCGATAAAATTATCTCTGTCCTGTGATTTAAGCGAAATAAACGTAAGAAAGGAATATTATTATAATATAAATGTAACAAAATATGTAATTTGCAAAAAACTAGGACAAAATATCACCGAACTGAGTCACAAGACAAGCCCTCACTTGGGATCCTGAAGGCCAAACGAAAAGAGGAAGGTCAAAGAACACATTACGCCGAGAAATAGAGACAGACATGAGAAGAATGAATAAAAAACTGGATAGAACTAGAAAGGAAGGCCCAGGACAGAGTGAGTTGGAGAATGCTGGTCGGCGGCCTATGCTCCATAGGGAGTAATAGGCCTAAGTAAGTAAGTAAGGACAAAATATAGATTTTGTTAGAGTTTTGTTCTCTGAGTTGGATGGTTTGGTCGTGGAGCTTTTCATCGTTCTTTTGAAAGACGTCATCAGCATTAATTTCAGGTAGAAGTAAAGTGATCGAATTTCTCCACAGCTCACAGCTTGTCCTGTAGATTTCGATGTTGATGGGTTATTGTTAACAATTAGCCTATCATTGTTCACATCTTTATTTCGATTGTATCTCCTGTTGATTTGATTCTTGATTCTATATTTGTTCATAATTTTTCTGATTGGTTGATAAATTGAATTGACTTCGATGTGTTTGTTGATTACTGACTGATCTGAGTCCCAAGAATTTGAAAAATACTCTGGCTTTTTTGGTATCCCCTCTATCCAAGATTTCAACATTTTCCCAGTCGAATATTTGTCCACATGCATTGATAGGAGCGAGGATATGTCATGGCGTTTGACCACTACTTGATGTTCGTGTAGGCGAAGATGAAGGGTTCGTCTGCTTTCTCCGATGCAGAGTTTTTTTGCAGTGATGTTCGCTTTTTCTTCTTTTGTCATTTTGCGCTTTGGTTTGCATACGATGCATCCAACTTAGAGAACAAAACTCAACCAAAATCATCCACCTGAGCTACAAATCTTCCCCACCATCACAAAACATAGAAATCAGAATTATAATAAAAACTATTAAAAATAATTGTACTGATGATATTACTACTGAATTAAAGAAAATAGTATGGTAATTCAGATAATATATATTTTAAACTGATCATAGAACAAGTCAGTCCAGTGCTTCCAGGTTTTCAATGGTGGTCTAGCTTCAATTGACTCATGATTTCAACTGTGAGACTAGTAGGTCCTGGGTTCGAATCTCGCGAGTGCGGGATCGTGGATGCGCACTGCTGAGGAGTCCCATGGTAGGACGAAACGGCCGTCCAGTGCTTCCAGGTTTTCGATAGTGGTCTAGCTTCAATTGACTCATGATTTCAACTGTGAAAATACTAAATTCTCCACAAAATCCCCTCTGAAGTATAATATTTGAAGAGAAAAATCAACAGTAAGTAATACTCCAGACTACATTGTGAAGTCCAATATAATAAAGTATGGAATGAGTGAAAAGTTGAGAAAAGAAATATCATCCATTTGGATAGTACAAATTATATCTAGGTTACTCTTATAATGATGAATAGGTACGAATCTAAAGCAATGTGCACATTCACATCGATGATACGCTTGATATCATCGATTAGTGTATTGAAAAACAAAACTACAAGAGAGATTACTAGTACATATTTGGTAAATGAAATCATTGGAGAAGAGGAGGAGCTTTTGTTAGACAGAAAAGATGATTTTTTTTCCAGTAGAAAGAATTCATCTGCATGCATATAATCACTTTTCCTAAGTTTCTTACCAATTTATTGCGAAAAAACTTTGTTACATTCACTTAGTGCTGTTTGTTCGAATCTCCCCATTGATGATTAGGACTGCAACTGGTCAGTCTCTTTTTGGCATATGTGTATACTGTGCATATTGCAGACATATCCAGCTGACGAATACCATATAGGGTGAAGTGGTGCACATCCTGAATTGCAATACTAACCACTATCCATCTTTGCTTATAATGCTAGTGAATTAAGGCTATATCGAGGCAATACGCACAGTATGCACATATGCCAATTAGAGACTGACCAGTTGCAGTCCTAAACATCAATGGGAAGATTCAAACAAACAATACTAAGTGAATTCAAACTTCATTCCAGGTTATCTATATGAACAAATGAACAAATGAATTTAAACTACACCTCATTGCACAAGCAAGTGGCTATCAGGACTCAGTAGCTGAGTGGATAACGCGATGGCGTTTGAAGCGAATGTACTGGGTTCGAGTCCCACAGTGAATATCAACTCTAAGATGCAGGTACATCTAGCTGACGACTCCCAAATAGGACGAAACGCGCGTCCTGGATTCCACTGCTAGCCACTATCCATCTTTGCTTATAACTTTATTACATGTTTTGCAAGCAAAGTTGCAAAGATATAAACCAGATAACACAATAAACACATGACTACCGTTATAATTAGTTAGGGAGACAACGCACGCTTATTGTTGGAAGGGGACAAAAATAGCCATCGTCAAATTCTCTACAAGCTCAAAAATGTTAGGAAATATTTTATCCAGTACGCGTTGAATGGAAGCTTTGCAGAAAAAATCTACAAAGTGCAGGACTAAGTCTCGCGCTTTTGAATGAATATTTACCCATACTGATGTTTATTATGGATCCAGAAATTTCCAGGAGCACAAGGTCGTGTATAACTCTATGGATACCCTAGTTTCTTTTCTGAACATAAACTAATCCTAGAGTAAAACGTTTACTCTCAATTTGTGCCTTCTCTCTTTTGTTCAAGTTGACGTGTAGAAGAGGTTGCGATAATCGGAACCGTCTAGAAATACGGTTTAGATGTATCAATAGAAAGGTGTACCATTTGTCTAAGGAAATTCATATGATTTTGACTAATATGGAAACTAGTCATGATTACGCTTTTAAAGCAAAGTCGGACAATCCAAAACAAAAGGCATTATCAGAAGGGTTTTGTGGAGATTTAGTATTTTCATAGTTGAAAGCGTGAGTCAATTGAAGCTACACCACCATGGAAAACCTGGAAGCACTGGACGACCATTTCGTCCAGTGTGCATCCACGATCCCGCCGCACGAGATTCGATTCCAGGACCTATCAGTCTCGCACCAGATCACTTAACCAATGGACCATTGAGCCGGCATCCAACGGTGTTAATGTCTAACTTCAACTGATCCACGAAGTTGTGCAACCGTTCACCAATTGTCTTCAGTGAGTGGATCGCACTGCTGAGGAGTCCCATAATAGGACGAGAGGGTCGTCCAGTGCTTCCAGGTTTTCTATGGTAGTCTAGCTTCCATTGACTCACGCTTTCAACTATGAAAAAAAATTAGTTGATATATTCATAAATGTATGTATCTGACACAAATACTAATGTTATAGAGTGAACTAATAGTGACAATAGAGATGATATTAATAGAAACCATATAACTCACTTACCCAGTAGAGTCTTATGAATTTATTTTTTAGCAACTCTTGTTAATGATGATAACTAATAGTTTAAACCCGAAAAATAGATGTGGAGTTCGAACACACAACTTTATCAGTTAAAAGTTGATTTACTTAGTTTAATGAACTTACTTTAGAAGAATACATAGCAAAAAGCATCGGTGCATTTACATCCGTTTCATCAGGAAATATTTCTACCGCAATATCACGTAGTGAATATCGACGTGCTTCAATATGATGAATTGATTTGAAAGACCATGCAAACCATAATCGATTAGAAAGACTTTGATAAGGATATAATGATTCCTGAATAAGGAAATAAAACGTGATTCGACTGATGGATTTGTATATATACAATTAAAGATTTATTCTTTTTTGTTTGTAACACAAGTAGTTGTTACAATTACTGAAGTCCCCCTCATGCCCTGGCACGGCTGAGAGCGGGGAGAGTACGCTCTCCCTCTCCAAATGCTCTCACATGACCACACGTATACAGCCTCTTCCAGGGAAGTCCTACTCACTGCCTTCTCACGGCATTACGGTTGTTTACGAAATTGAGAGGACGAAAAGAGAATGTCCAGGGCTTTAACCGGGTTGATGGACACGGGAAGTTCACCTAGAAGAAATAATGATTTAATCTTAAGTAAACCCGACAAAGGAGCCGGTGTAGTATTACTTGACCGTCAAGAATATTTGTATAAAATGAGGTTAATCCTAGAGGATGCCACTAAATTCTCCAAACCTAAAGGAGAACGTGACAAAACACTGCAGATTGAAAAACAACTAACGGATATTGTTAAAAATCTTAAAAATAAGGGGATAATAACCCAGGATTTATACGATCACATACGCCCAATGGGTTCAATCATCCCACGCTTATACGGACTACCTAAAGTACATAAAGCTGGTTTACCATTACGACCCATTTTGGATATGTCAAGCTCACCATACCACCGAATAGCCCAGTGGTTAGCTGAAAAATTGGAACCAGTTAGAAGGCAAGTATCTAAATATTCTATTCATGATACTTTTCAATTTATTGATCGTATTAAGGATGTTCATACTTCCGGAAAACACATGTTCTCGCTTGACGTTAATTCTTTATTCACTAGTGTACCATTAACGGAAACGATTTGTTATATTTATGAGTATATTGACTCTAACAACATAGATCTAGGTATTCCAACTGAACACTTAAAAGAATTATTGTTACGTTGTACCTTTAATGTCCAGTTTAGTTTCAACAATGAAATATATCGACAAAGAGGTGGGATTGCAATGGGATCTCCATTAGGTCCAATTCTAGCAGACTGCTTCATGGCAAAACTAGAAAACAATCAACTCAGTTCAATGATAAATCGATTCCAACTATACGTAAGATACATAGAAGACACATTTGTCGTTTGTGACGATAATATTGATTTGGACGATATCTTACACTCCTTTAACTCATGCCACCCTTCCATAGACTTTACATTAGAAAGAGAGAAAGACCAATCAATCCCTTTTCTTGATGTACATCTATTGAGAAGAACTAATGGTTCTTTGAAAAGATCTATCTTTAGAAAGCAAACATGGAACGGCCAACTAACCAACTTCTATAGCTGGGTTCCGTTAAATAGAAAGAGAAATTTGATTCATTCTTTATGCTATCGTATACATCGGATATGTAGTACTGAATGCATTAACGAAGAACTCGAGTTCCTCAAGAAAACTTTGATGAAAAATGGCTACCCAGACCGATTCATAGAGAAGAATATGAATAGAAGTAGCGTCGATAGGAATCCTAGTTATTCAGTCCCAAAGAAAAGCCTTTATATAAGTCTGGAATTTAAAGGTGATCGGACATCAGACATAATTAAAAATCGTTTAACAACAACGATTAAAAGGACATTTAACGCTGCTAAACTACGAATAACCTTCACTAGTAAGAACTTATTCTCTGTGTCCATAAAAGATAAGCTCCCGCGTTTGGTCGCCTCTATGTGCATCTACCAGTTCACCTGTTCTTGTGGAGCAAGGTACATCGGCCGTGGCCAACGCTCGCTTTCAACTCGGATACGAGAACATATACCAGTTTGGTTCTACAATGGTGAAAGGAAAGCAGTTAGAAGTTCTATACTTGAACACTTAATCGACTGTAATCATTCGACGAATCTACAGTCTGATTTTAAGGTTGTTTATATGATTCGTTCAAATCTACCAAGATTTCTTCGTATCAAACTCTTAAAAATAGCCGAAGCTCTTACCATCCACGAACTCAAACCAGAACTATGCGTACAAAAGAAGTACGTTTTATCATTATCGTTACCATGGCCTTAATATTATTATTATTATCATTCTATTATTATTATTATTACTCTATTCCCCTTTACTTATGTCTTATATTCTCATTATTTTATTCATGAATACTCATCATATCGCCTTATTTATTTTACACCTCTATGACCTTTAATGACCTTTAATTATTGTAACCAAAACATTTTATTCACTAAATCTATTGTTATTATTCGTATTACGTAATCCAGTATTATAATCTTGGCCAATCTTCGTCTTCTTATTACATTATCGAAATTGGTTATTAGTGTTCACATTTCCTCACGGAATTAGTACTTTAACAAAACATTTTCATATATATATACGATTGTACAGCTTGATAATAAATTCGTTGAAAAGAGATCCCTTCGCTGAAATTCGTGTTTTTTAATTTTAATGTTTAAATGGGAATTATATGTCACCTAGAAGAGTTAGAAAACCCTCATTCCAAACCAATTGTGCACATGGGTTCCAGTGTCCTGAGGGAACAAATGACGAATGAATCAATCATTGGTCACCGGCTACCATTGGATTGTACCTACCCATGATGCTCCACTGCGTTGTGGATTTTTGGTAACCATTTTTAAGTTCCAGGAAATAACAAAACTTCAAAATAATATCGATGAAACCGAAATAAAAACGAATAATCGACTTACAGTCTCAATAAATTGCACTTTTTTACTGTCATTATCATTACAATCATCATTCATCAATAAATTTCTATTTAATAATGGATCAGGTTGAAATCTTAACCATGATTGACCAAGTATTAAATCACCTTCAATTGGTGGAATATGTAGAATACCAACTAAACGACATGCCCATACAGCTTGAATATGATATCGGCTAGCTGATGCTAATTGTATTAATGGAATAGATGATAATGGTAAACATAATGGTAAATCATGCCATGTACAAGCTGAACCAATTACAGGTGGAGAATGATTCATGATTGATGGTAAACCAATTAACGAGGCAAGTGGATGTGATTGACGTGCGGATACTGTAAAATTTAAAAAAAATATAGTCAATAATATTGATAGAACGATACTTTTCTTTACAAATAGGAACAATATTGGAATGGTGGCTTAAAGTTGAATACTAGTTCAGAGTGGGCAATGGGTAATAAATAATGTGCTACTTAACATTAACCACTAAGGTGTAATTGAAATCTTGAAACGACTGATGGTTGTTGTAGAATTCTAACCCAAGTTATCCAGTTTCACATTGTGAGATTTTACCACTGAGGTATTCAAATTGTGCACCGGCTGAAATTGGTTTCCATAACATAGGAAGGGCCAATACTAACAAAACTGCAGACACTTCTAGTGCTACTGTCAACACCATAAAACCTAAACATAGGGTTTTCTGATGACTACCTCTAACTATCTTACATCAAAATAGGGTGTACATAATATCGAGTCATTCAGACTAGTTTATTAACAGAATTTGATCAGCATTGTTGATTAAGTTGTGGTGTGACCTATTAGTATAATTTACATACCAATGAAAGGATTATACCAAGATTCTGCAACTAGACTGAAAGAATTCAATCAACACTACATGTTTTGATGAAAATGACATTGATCACTACCATTCATGGATAAATCGTTTGCAAATATCTGATTTTACAGGAGATCAGGTGAAAGCATCATCGACTGTGGAGATAGGTGATGTAGACTTGAATATCAAAGGGATGATATACAGTAAATACTTGTTCAAAATAAACACCATAAAGGTTCACATTAAAATGTTTTAGTTCTAGGACTGTAAAATAAAGAGAATAGAAATAATTTTAATACAATATTGAATTCAGTTCATTAGGTCGAATTGAGTAGTACATTTATTATTTAAAATAAATCTGGGAGAGATTCCATGATATTCTTGTAGAATCAGTTACTCAGTAATCACGACTGAAATATATTCCCAATATGTTTCAGTGGTAATAGAATTTTACTGTTATATATGAAGATAGCTGAAGCGATTAACAGTGAAGTTGTTAATGTGGGTTCAAACCAGACACTTAGGAGCTGGAAGTCAGAAGGAGTAATGTCTTCAAAATCAGATTCAGCTGGTTTATGGATTACTTGAAGAAAAGGCTTCATATTTCAAGTATTCTCAAAATTGTTTGATTTCGGACTGTGGAGATAGTTGCAGCGGTTAAGAGTGAAGTTGTCAATATGTACTCTTGAAAAATCAGACACAAATGTAAGTCAATTATCTTTTATTGATGTCCTGTCCTTTATAAATCAACAGTGTTATTAAACTTTTCATCAATCTATTCGACAATGTTACGAGTAATACTTACACCTGTTACTCCCAATGGAGCATAGACCGACGACCACCATTCTCCAATTCACTCTGTCCTGGGCCTTCCTTTCTAGTTCTATCCAATTTTTGTTCATTCTTCTCATGTCTATCTCGATTTCTCGGCGTAATGTGTTCTTTGGTCTTCCTCTTCTCCTTTGGCCTTCAGGATCGTTAGTGAGGGCTTGTTTTGTGACACAGTTGGGTGATTTCCTCAATGTGTGTCCTATCCACTTCTAGCGCTTCTTCCTCCACTGAAATCTGGTTTGTTCTCTCCCACAGCAACATGTTGCTGATAATGTCTGGCCAGCGGATTCGAAGCATTTTATGTAGACAACTGTTAATAAACACTTGTATCTTCTGGATGATGGCTTTCGTAGTTCTCTACGTCTCCGCCCCATACAGTAGAACTTTCTTGACATTTGTATTGAAAATTCTGATCTTGGTGTTGGTTGATAATTGTTTTGAGTCCCAGATGTTCTTCAGTTGTAAATATGCTACGCTTGCTTTGCCGATCCGCACCATCACATCTGCATCAGATCAGTTTCTTTGTTGTATCATTCAATTGTCTCATGTTTCCTTCTCTTGCAGCCTTTTCCGCTGTCATTGCTAAATCTTCCACATATTTACGTTTGTCGGTTCTGATGCTTCACTTCACTTGCTTGTTTACTTCTGTATATTCGGGTTGTGCCTTGGTTTTTTCTGCTCTTGTTCGGCTGGTATTGATTGCTGCCTTCTTTTTCCTTCTTTCTTCAATCTTATCCAGCGTATCAACAGTGATTCATTCCTTGTGATAATGCTTCTTGTGGCCCAGAACCTTCTGATATGTTGAAGTGATTGCCTCTTTTATCCCTTTCCAGTTGCTCTACATAGTAGCCCCCTCTCCATTGAGTAGATCATGAAAGGCATGGTACTTATTGTTGAGGGTTAAACATAAACAGAAAAATATATATAATTAAATACAATCTTTTCTTACATAGATTTGAACGTGAAGTTGTGTTTATTAAACGTTCAGCCATTGGTAAATGTGTATAATAAAATCGACAATGTTGACGTAATGAACCTTCCACAGGATCAACACACCAACCGAATGGAGTAGATTCCGAATGATAAAATAATCCTCTTTGTAAACGGAAACAAACAAAATAAAAAATAATAAAAGTTTTATGAAAAGTGACATTTGTTTTTTTATTTTTCATTATTAAAACACATAAATATTGGTACAAAGGGGCACAATATATATATGCGCCCTTAAACTAAAGTTCTGATCCACAAAGCAGTGGAACATCGTGAACAGATGCAGTCTCATTGTAGACAGTGACCAATAATTGGTTCATACGCCATTTGTTCCCTCAGAATACTGGAGTCCATGTGCAATATTGGTTTGGAATTATGATTTTCCAAATCCCCTAGATGGACTTTCCGTTTCCACCAACCCGGGTAAAGCACTGAACATTCGCTTTTCTTCCTCTCGATTTCGTAAACAACACCCCACTTCACCACGAGAAGGCAGTGAGTATGACTTCCCTGAAAGAGGCTATATACACGAGGCCATGTGAGAGCATTTGAAGAGGGAGAGCGGACTCTTCTCACTCTCGACCGTACCAGGGCATTTGGGGGCAAGAAAATATCAGTTCGATTTGGTTTACTCAACAGACTATGTTTAGTTCTATTATTATTTACGAATTGTAATTGATTACTTTCAGTATTGAGTGTCAGTGGATCCTATATGTATAAATTTACGGAATTGTAAGCTCTTTTATTTATATAACTTCCAAGCTCTTACATAGGGACGCCTCTCTCCATATACTGAAAAATGAATAACAACGTCTCTCATGACTAGATACAAATGTACCAACAGCTAAACGTTACACCAAAAGAATCACTATTCAAATATTTAGTCGTAATGATTATCTTCCTTACATTTCTAAACGAGACTAAACAAGAGTTTCCACTTGAATCATGATGAAGTATACACATGCCACAAACTGTTTGACCAATACTAAATCTCTTGATTTTTAATTTATTAGCATATAAATAACTTCTATTGAACGACATAAACCAAACAATTCATGCATTTCTATTATTCAGCTGCTTACAGCGGAAGTAGACAGAGCAGCGTTCAAACCGGAGACTCAGTAGCTGGAAGTCAGAAGGATCGACTATTGAGTAATGCCTTAAAAATGAGATTCAGCTAGTCTATGGATTACTTGAACAAAAGGCTTCATATTTCAAGTATTCCCAAGATTGTTTGATCTCAGACTGTGAGTAGCAGTGACGTTTAGAAAGTATATTTTGCTTTATTTGATGATTACACTTCTACCAACCTAAATATTCACGTTCACACTGACACTTGAACTTAATATCTATCGCTTAAAATCCTGAAATGTTATTCCAAACAAGCTAAAGGATAACCAGGATAACCCTTTGGAGTTTGCTGTAATGAAGAATAAATTTGGTGCAAGCATATCAAGCTGACGAGTAACAGACATAAAGAAACATCTCTCCTAAATATTTGCACCATACAATAAACAAAGTAAAACAGCCAATCAGAGCATAATTTTTCATAAAAAATTCAAATTTATTACCCGTTATGACTTAAATGTTCAGCTACACGAGCCCAAAGTACAGTTCCCAATGGACCTACAATACGTTTACGTTCACTATAAGCATCTAACCATGCATTATGACCTTCAACGCATTGTTTACGTGCTTGACTACATAATTGTGCAATAGAAAATTTTCTTGGTAAATATTTTTTCGATGAAACATTCAATGATGAAAAGAGATTTTCATTGCTAGTTAGTTTGTTATTAGTTGATTTTGGCCAGAAAATTTGTATCAGTTGAGCAAGTATTGACTTGAAAAATGAACAAAAGCAAAACCGATAAAGAGTTAAAAAGAAGAGATTTGGATAATTCGGTTAAGAATACATGGAATCATTGAAAACAAACAGGTTGATGAAATGCATATACATGTTGTGCTAACGAGGTATGGCAACTTGGACCGATGCATATATGTGCCTGGTCCTACGTTGTAGCTGACTGACTGAATGCGTATACAGTAAATATTGTAAGCATCATTACATGAAGATGAGATTTTTATTGAACACTTACGTAAGCAGGAATACGAAACAGTAGTTTAGTCATAACATAACATGAGACTCCTTTCAGAAATAAACAATAAGAAACCAAAAAAATGACAGAACCTAGGACTAGGAAGATTCTAAAGTGAATCAGGACTCAATGGGCGAGTGGATAACGCGATGGCGTTTGAAGCGAAAGGTACTGGATTCGAGTTCCAGAGTGAACATCAACTCTGAGATGCAGGTACATCCAGCTGACGAGTCCCAAATAGGACGAAACGCGCGTCAAACTGGATTTCACTGCTAGTCACTATCCATCTTTGCTTACAATGCTAGTGAATTAAGGCTATATCGAGGCAATACGCACAGTATGCACATATGCCAATTAGAGACTGACCAGTTGCAGTCCTAAAAACATCAATGGGAAGATTCAAACAAACAATAGAAAGTGAATTAAAAAATGTTTAGCTACCACGTCAGAATATAATGGCTCATGTTTCTAACTACAAAACATGAAGAGTTTGGTGTTCGATTCCAACCTTTATTGAACTGCAAGGAAATATTGAGTTAACCCCAACTGATTTTTGCTCATGATTACGATGATAGTATTCCATATGAAATTATAAGATTAAAAAAGGTCCAGAAACATCCGTCTGCCAAATTACAGTATTGATCATTAAAACTAGTCACAAAAATTCATAGAACAGTCTTCTTGACAGAAATTTCAAAGATCTGAAATTTCCCTCAGAAGGTAACCATGGATTTATACAATCTGCTAGATTTCGGATCCGATTGTTGAATATTCTGCTAATTAAAAACATTCTGCGATGTTATCCCGTCAAGTTTACAATTTTTGTAGATAAGTTGTTCGTTTGCCAGACACTATCAGCAACAAGCTACTAAGGGAGACAACAAACCAGACTCCAGTGGAGGAAGAAATCACCCAATTGCGTCACAAGACAAGTCCTCACATGGAGTTCTGATGGCCAAAGGAGAAGAGGAAGACCAAAGAACACATTACGCTGAGGAATAGAGACAGACATGAGAAGAATGAACAAAAATTGGATAGAACTAGAAAGGAAGGTTGAGGATACAGTGAGTATGTTTGATAATGTTGGTCGACAGCCTATGCTCCATTGGGAGTAACGGGCGTAAGTAAGTAAAGTAAGTTGTTCGTTTATTTACCTGTAACTGGAAAATATAAATTTTCTTCAATCATATATCTCTAACTTAAGTCTAGCCTCTGTCAGTTCGCATAACTAATGAAGGTTAATAATAACAAATGCAAAAATCATTTCACAACTTCTTATCTACTTATCTAAAACTGAGGAAAAAAGTCAAAGGCATAAATATGCTAAAGAAATCATATGATTACACAATTTTTACTAATAACGGTAACCAAAAATGACTTTTATCTAATTCGATTTTTCAGATGAATGTGACTCTCTTCTGATTAGTTGTTACTTGCTTACAGTATTCTTGAACGTTAAATCCAAGTTCTCATTACTCTATACACACTAACTTGTATCATTTATAAATTGTTTGAATATCGAATTTGTCGATGGTTTATCTTCTTCATGTCTTAGCGACTAACTGTTGGAGTGTGGCGTTTATTTATTATTATTTATTTAAACACATAACAATTGGTACAAACGGGCATCAGATATATATGCGCCACACAAATCTCATTTGATTTGTGTGAGGGCTATCATACTGCACAGGTGCCCAAAATGAAACAGGTAGTTTTCTTAGGGGGCAACACCTGGGGCCTTTAACCTAAAGATCTGATCTATAAGGCAATGGAGCATCGTAAGGAGATGCAGTCCCATGGTAACCGGTGACCAACGATTGATTCATACGCATTTGTTCCTTCAGGATCCTGGAGCCCATGTGCATCATTGGTTTGGAATCAGGGTTTTCCAACTCCGCTAGGTGAACTTTCCGTGTCCACCAACCCGGTTAAAGCGCCAGGCATTCGCTTTTCGTCCTCTCAATTTCGTAAACAAAACTCCTACCACGACGAGGCAAAGAGTAGGCGTGCCAGCTACCATCACACTGTCCGTAATAAAACCATTCATAATAGACAATAACACAATCATTTCTTGATTCACAATTGCCATAAGCCCATACCGAGCGTTAACAATCAAAATATTAGAATGAAAACGAGTCAAACTTCAAAAGGAAGTAAAACAATCAGAATGACAAACCTTTTTATCATGAATCATAGATACTCCTTTATGATTACTATTATTTGTAGATAATTTTAATTTTATACATTTATTTAAATTAGGTAATGATAACATCCATTGTTCATTAGCTTTTTTATAATCCATTTGAATTAATTCACGATATGTACGATACAATTCCGATTGGGTAACATGATTGAATCTCTGTTGTTTATAAGATGACGGTGATGATGACATTGATGGTAATAGTAATATTGAATTACTACTGATAATATGATTAGTATTAAGTATCCTTTCAATTATTGTATATAATTGAGTTAGTTGCTGACTAATAAAACACTTAGATACAATATGAGTTTCTTTATTGTCATGATGATATGATGTTAAATATGTTAACCATATTGTTATATTTTGATGTAACCAATATTTGATAGTAATTAGATTATTCCAAAATGTTGGTGAATACTAAACAAACAATGAAATAGATAATGAGATATGAATAAATAAAAGTAGGAAATGCTTTTTCTTAAAGAATGAATAGCCCCCAAATGCCCTGATACGGCCGAGAGTGGGGAGAGTACGCTCTCCCTCTCCAAATGCTCTCTAATGGCCACGCATATATAGCCTCTACCCGGGAAGTCATACTCACTGCCTTCTCGTGGCGGGAGTGTTGTTCATGAAATTGAGAGGAAGAAAAGCGAATCTACGGCGCCTTAACCGGCTTGGTGGACACGGAAAGTCCATCTAGGGAAGTTGAAAAACCCTGATTCCAAACCAATGGTGCACATGGGCTCCTGTATCCTGAGGGAACAAATGGTGTATGAACCAATTGTTGGTTACCGGCTACCATCGGACTGCTCCACTGCCTTGTGAGTCAGACCTTTAGGTCAAAGGCTCTGGGTGTAGCTTCCTAACAAAACCCCCTGTCTCAGTCTGGGCACCCGGGCAGTATCACAGCCTTCATACAAATCAAATCAGATTTGTGCGGCACATATATATGTGGTGCTTCCTTGTACCAATATTTATATGTTTAAATAAATAAATAAATAACAGAATGAATCAATGAAAATAAACTGTATTTCACTACAAGTTGAAAGAAAGATAGAAGCGATTAAAATAAGATTTGGCATCCCACCACGTAGTCGTTGACTAAACAAATCAGTCATGTTAGTAGATGAAGTCCATACGATAATCACTTATAGTGGTTGCAAACATCTGGATCTTCAGTATAATTGTTTCTTCATAAATATCTTTCTATGATGACTTAAAAATGCTTAGTTTTCTTTATTACGACATTACGTTATTTCAGTGCGCTCATGATTCATGTTCTTAGGTGAAATTCGTCTTGCTATTATGCGTTAACGACCAACTACAAATTGATGTCTACGTTGTACTATATAAAGAGAAAGTCCTATCATTCTCACTATAGATTTACTGAAAGTATTTGATAAATGTCTGTTGGCCTTAATGATAATTGCTTATATCGATATTTTGATTAGTCAGTCACCATGTGACCATTATCGACCAACTCCGAGAGGTGATTCCCGTACTTCTAGTGAGAAACTATTATCAGTGGAATTTAATCATATCATAATTGAAATAAATATCACCAATGGAGGTGGATGGTGTTCATGTATTGTCACGAGATCATAGGAGTTATAAAATGTAAACTATTAGATTCCGATACAGTTGTCTAAAAAAGCACAGTTACAGTGACATGTGAATATCATAGGCCCAATTCCTCGTGAGGATATGAATATATACTACTGAGGAATCTTATACTAGGATGAAACAGCTTTCTATGGGCTCATAATTTTCAATGATTCTCTAACTAAAATACAATTTGTGAAGTAAAAGTACAGGCAAAACTACAAAGAAAAAGAACCAAATAGTTTATAGTAACACTTTTAGTTCAATAACGAAGAGGAACAATGTTTGAATTTTCGAAAAAAACATCAAACAGCGATAAACAAACAATTAATACAGACTTTATACGAATATTCGTCAAGGTTAGAACGAATGGTTTGTCAATAATTGGGCGCCGAGTATAGAGAAGTCATTATACGTGAAAACATTATATTTGAAATAGTTTCAGCGATTGAAATTTAAATAATTCCAACGTTTCGTCTATCTAACTTGTCTGAACTTGATACCGACTGTTTAAAAATACTTTATTTGGTGTAAGCTAATGATTATTTGTAATTATAGGTCAACTTTCCTTCTATGAAAATCGAGCATCAACAGATCTTTTCTTTTTCTAAATGTAAAAGATGAAGCTTATTCAATTGACTGAATTTCCATCAACATTCTGTCAAAAATATGATTGACAGTAATAGTTGAATGATAAGCAAGTGATCTAATAATCGATGACTTGCTACAAGAATAGATAGTCCTAGATTCAACTCCTAATAGGGTCTAAACTGTGCACTGCTACTAAAGAGTTTCATAAAATAACAGAATAACTTTCTAGTACTACAAATTATTATTCACTTAAACACATAAATATTGGTACAAAGGGGCACCACATATATATGCGCCACATAAATCTCACTGACCGAGTGCCCGAACCGAAGCAGATGGTTTTCTTAGAGGGGCCACACCCGAAGCCGTCGACCTAAAAGTATGTTCCAAAAGGCAGTGGAGCATAGTAAGGAGATGCAGTCCCACGGAAGCCGGTGACCAACGATTGATTTATACGCCATTTGTTCCCTCAGGATACAGGAGCCTATGTGCACCATTGGTTTGGAATCAGGGTTTTCCAACTGCCATAGGTGTATCCTCCATATCCACCAACCCAGTTAAAGCGTTGGACATTCGCTTTTCGTCCTTTCAATTTCGTAAACAAAAGTGATGCCACGAGAAGGCAGTGAGTTAGACTTCCCTGACAGAGGCTATATATACGCGTGGCCATGTGAGAGCATTTTGAGTGGGGGGAGCGGGATCTCCCCACTCTCAGCCCTACCAGGGCATTTGGGGGCAGTAACACAAAAGAAACTAATCTGTAACAAATATCACATTGAAAAGAATATCTTAATAAGCAATTCAAAACAATCTTCTTTATCAATCAACTTACCATAGATGGTAGGGTGGTTAAACATGAATTCAATAAAAAAGAGTCATCATTAAATAATTTTAATAAATATGTAATTAAGAAATCAACAACTACATTCATTTCTGGTAATTGTATACGTGAAACAAGAATTTGACCGAGAGATTTTTTGTATAAATTCATGAAGTCATTAGTTGTTATATAATTTGAAATATTCGGTAGTTTTAATAAATTACCATTCTGAAAAAGAAGGAAAAAAAGAATCATTGATAGAGATAATGGAAAAGCCATGTGAAATTCAATTACTTGCTTACTTACTTAAGCCTGTTACTCCCAATGGAGCATAGGCTGCCGACAAGCATTCTCTAACCCACTCTCTACTGCCCCTTCCTTTCTAGTTCTATCCTGCTTTTGTTCATTCTTCTCATTCCTGTCTCTATTTCTCGGTGTAATATGTTCTTCAATCTTCCTCTTCTCCTTTGGCCTTCAGGATTCCATGTGAGGGCTTGTCTTGTGATGCAGTCGGGTGATTTGCTCATGTGAAATTCAATAAATACACCTAATCGACTGTTATCATTCTACAGATCCATAGTTTGATTTTAAGGTTGTTTATATGATTCATTCAAATCTATCTAGATTTCTTTGTATCGAACTCTTAAAAATAGCCGAAGGTCTTACCATCCATAAGCTTAAACTAAAACTACGCGTACAAAAGAAGTACGTCTTATCATTATCGTGATATTATTAATTAACGATGATAATTAATATTATTATTATTCTATTATTATTTTAATAGTTGAGATTATGAATGAATCAAGCTAGACAACCATGGAAAACGTGGAAGCACTGGACGGTCATTACATTCTATTTTGGGACTCCTTTAGCAGTGCGCAAAACTGGAGGAATATAGAGGAAAGAGATTGTTCAATAACTTTTTGTTATATATTAAGTAGATACAATAAATAAATTAATGAGGTCGTGAATTTTTAACGACTGAGGTGGTTGGGATGAGTAATACACATGCCAAATAATTTCCCTAACTAGAAGTGCTTGTGCAGAGGTACATTAGAAGAGTAATATGAGCGGTCACATCAAAAAACCATCTAAGATGATGAAATCATTGTCAGTTAAGCTGTTCCAATATTCAAAGACTGCACATAGTGAGACTATAATTCATAAATGACCTTAGAGAAATTCTAAAGAGAATGTCCGCCTACTAAGTAAGACTAGTCAGGGTTACAAACCAGTATGAAGCATTGGAATTATGAATTATAGTTGGTGAGGAATTAGATTTAAGATTTTTATCAGGAACTGACAACAGCTAAAAATGCCAAAATGCTATTTAGCCAAATGGATGAATGAATTTCGCGTCAAAATCCAAGACCTGTTATCTTAAATCTGATTGGTTCGTCCACAAAATGTAGTCTCACCCTACACATTCATTAAACTAAAAAGATTTAGAAAAGTAAACAGGAAAGCTTATTTTTAATCACTATGGTACTTACCTGAATATGTTGTACTGTAGTAAACATTGAAGTGATTATAGCTTGTTCTAAACTTTGTTGCATACGTAAAAATAAAACCTTCTGTTTTGAAAATAACAAATGTATTTCTTTCATTATCTGACATTCAGGATCCCTGTCATTGTCATGATGGAAAGATGACTTTGACAGATCACATGAAGTTTGTTTTCTATCAGCAAAATCATGATGATGATGGTGAGGAGTAGAAGGAGTATGACAAGTTTGATGAATATTTTCATCGACATCAATCTCTTTTCCCAAATCAATATGCAAACTTTGTATTCTTGAAGGAACTGGAGAAATGGTTGTAGTTTGATGTTTAGATATTTCATGTATTGAACTTAATTGATTTAGGACGTTGATAATATTTTCATCTCGATAAGCTACAAAAGAGAGTTGGATGATACATTACATTTTACAACATGTGGTTTAGAAGAATTCTGGTTTCTTTGTTGCTGTTAAACTGGTCTAGTAATATTTTTCTGAGAGTTAAAATGATCTATATTAGATAACTACCATTCAGTAACTTAGTCACGCAATGGTATGAGAAAAATCTAGGTTCTATCAATCCATTTCAACTCCCTGTTTGGATCATAAAGATAGTCAGTAAGTCAGCTACAACGTAGGACCAGGCACACACATGCATCGGTCCAAGTTGTCATACCTCGTTTGCACAACAAGATGAACACCGAATTCATAATAGTTAATTTAGTGGTGGTAGATATATAAAAGAAAGGCTGTACATGAGGATATAGTAAGGAAGGAAGACAGTTATGAAGCAATTTTAATTTCAAGGTTTAACGGAAGATAAAGACTGTGTATATACACCTAGGCCATTGTAATCAATTCTGAGCCATGTCACACAGAGTCTCCAACCATTGCTTACGATAGCCACACCGACCCTAACCAGGTAGTCTGCATCTGCCAACATGGCTCAGACTAGAAGTTAGTGACTTCAAGCACTGATGCCACGTTTTGGTTTGGCCTTAAAGATAGTGTTTCGATGGTTATAAGATACAAGTCAGTTATGTTGCTGGTATAGTGTCGGGCGGTATTTAATTCATTTGTTTAAATCACAGTCAATTTTTAACGCGAAACTACACTTGATGGTTTTTATTTCATTTTTGTAATCGTTGTTTGAAACTTCTCATTGATGTTGAGGTCTACACAAGCTAAAGGCTACCTGGACTCACTAGCTAAATACATAACATGAAGGGGCTTGAGGGGAACGGTACTGGGTTCGAGTCCCGGAGTGAATATCTACTTTGGGTTGCAGGTACATCCAGATGAAGAGGCCCGAATAGGACGAGACGCGAGTTCTGGATTCCACTGCCAGCCTTCATCCCTTCCTGCTAACAATGCTTGTGAATTTAGACTATATCGAGGCAATACTCACAGTATGCACATATGCCAATTAGAGACTGACCAGTTGCAGTCCTAAACATCAATGGGAAGATTCAAACAAGTAATACTAAGTGAATTTAATTAACAATACGGTTCTCAGATTTTACTTCGGCGTTCTGTATATTTTGTATTCACATACATTCGATTGTCACCACCTATGTTCTTGTTCACTACATGAACATTAAGAATAACAATAAGTACCTGGTGAAATACAAAACGAACCTCACTTTTATGGAGATCTATGAAAAGAACTAATCCTATGAGAAATAATTTAACTAGTCCAAGAAATGAACCATAATTATGGGTTAACATACGTGAATAAATAAGTACATTGACAGTACAATTTAATATCCATACTAAATGATTATGATGTAATTTTAAATGTTCACAAAGATACTTTATATTTCCATCATCAGTATTGGTTTGTATATCATCTGTAGTATTAAAAGAGAGAGAGAGAAAAAAAACCAAATTTTGAAAATAGGTATATGTTATAAACGTAAGAAGAGGATGCTTGTTATACCGCTAGGGTTTTTGGTTATAACAGTCCTTTCACTTTTTACACGTATGTGGGACGTTAATTTACCTTAGACGAATATCTACACTAGATTCCCACCCAGTGTCTATTCTACAGGACTTCAACACAACTCAGATCAAGAACACGAGATTAGCCTGACTATAACGTCAATATATTTCCACACCAAAATCCGATACAAAGAACAGTCAATCAATAACAGTCCATCAACAGGGAACAGTTCCTACATAATAAGGATAGGGGAATATATATATAACACATAACACCTGTCATCCTATCTAATGTCTGACTCATCAAGACAACCAATCACTGTCATTCTCGCCCACACATCAGTATAATATAGTTGAAATCATGAGTCAATCGAGGATAGATCACCATGGGAAACCTGGAAGCACTGGACGGCCGTTTCGTCCTATTGTGGGACGCCTCAGCAGTGCGCATCCACGATCCCGCCTCACGAGATTCGAGTCCAGGACCTATCAGTCTCGCGCGCGAGCACTTAACCGATAGACCACTGAGCTGGCATCCAATAATCCATATTATTTAAGGTCTCTAAATATAAACGATTTAGTATGGAGAAATCTGTGAAGATTGTTAAACTTTCACAGCTTATATCACTAAGTGGTTTTAGCCAGACCAGCATTTAAAACCTGGAATCAATAGAAACGTGTTTCGTCTTAGTATGGGGCTCTCTAGTAGAGTGTATTCAAGATCCCACTTCCAGAATCAAACTTATGAATATGATTTAAGATATGAAAAACCTACAATTTTCACAAATCCCTCCATACCAATAATAAATACTTCTAACCAACAGCTCGATTTAGGGTGGAACTCCTGGAGTTTTAGTGAGAAACCGTGAAAAATCCAGTGAGACCATGTAGGTTGAGAGACAGTTATTCAATGAATGGAGTGAGTGAGGATTGAACACTATCGTCAATTGATTGAAGCCGAAAATGTACGCCATTTCATTCAGGTTCAATGATCTGAAGATCAAGCGTTAGACAACTGATTATAAATACCTTCACCTTTTTGATACATTGACTATGCTAGTTTCGAGCTATCTACAGTGCTTTACTACAATTCATTACTAACTGGCTAAACTAGAATACAAATATTTTATTCATATGTACAAACACTCATTCACTTTTCATTGTAGACGACCGATGTCGATCGAAATATTAAAAAAAAATTTCCCCTGGATAAACTTACTTTCTTGTTGTTTATCTGTATTTTGTTGACTAATGGCTACTGATCTGTTAAGTTCCTGTCCAATTCGATCTAATTGACTAGTTGAAGTTTCCAAAAGACTGTGTAAAACTCGACGAACAAGACATCGACTAACTGGTCCAGGATTAAACTGCAGTTCTGAAATTGAAATATGATTAAAGAGAAAAACTGTAACATGAAATTATTGTTTAATAAAAAAAACTAAGACAAGATACTATCCAATAATTTTTTGAGTAGAACTAACTTACTTACTTACTTACGCCTGTTACCCCTCACAAAGGAGCATAGGCCGCACACCAGCATTCTCCATCCAATTCTGTCCTGAGCAATCCTTTCTAGTTATTACCAGTTGTTATTCATCCTTTTCATATCTGCTTCTATTTCCCGGTGTAATGTGTTCTTTAGCCCTCCTCTTTTCCGCTTCCCTTCACCATTCCAAGTTAGCACCTGCCTCTTGATGCAGTTTGGTGATTTCCTCAATGTATGTCCTATCCACTTCCAACGTCTTTTCATAATTTCCTCTTCAGCTGGAAGTTGGTTTGTCCTCTCGTACAGAAGTCTGTTGTTGATAGTATCCGGCCAGTGAATATTAAGTATTTCACGTAGACAACTGTTTATAAATACTTGTACCTTCTTGACGATGGTTGTAGCAGTTCTCCACGTTTCACCTCCGTACAGTAGGGCTGTCTTGACGTGCGTATTGAAGATTCTCACTTTGAAATTAGTTGGCAGTTGTTTTCAGTTCCATATGTTTTTCAATTGTAGAAATGCTGCCCTTGCTTTGCCAATCCTCGCCTTTACATCTGCATCCGATCCTCCTTGTTTATCAACGATGCTTCCCAGGTACGTGAATGTTTCCACCTCTTCCAGAGTTTCTCCATCAAGTGTGATTGGGTTGGTGTTTTCCGTGTTGTATTTTAGAGTCTTGATTTTTCCTTTGTGTATGTTGAGGCTTCAAGATAAGGTGTAAGTGTATTTGCACGATTTGGACCATTTCTAATCAATGTCATAAAACTCTATTTATTAGTCACCAAAAAAACACAAACTAAACAGTCTATTCCTACGATACAGCTTAGGTCAACAGTCAATTATACTTCATAGAATGATTTTATTCTATGGTTTGATCACTCCTAGCTTTCTCACAACGTATTCCTCTACCACACAACGGTACACGTCATGATGGATAGTGTTTAGAAATATGTCATAAATGTTAGTGAAGATCAACAACTTCATCAATTGAGTTAGAACTTTTACATAGTACCTTTACATTCAACCTTTATACGCACTTGATAATGTGGTAGATCAAAAACGGATATCATCACAATGATCTTAGGGAATATGAACAATGCTTCAAAGCATCGACGATCAAGCACTAATGCACTGCTACTATCCTCTATATTTAAAAGATACTTTTCATAGTCAAAGAGCAATACACAGGTCCAGTGACAATGATTATGATAATATCCAACAGTAGCTTACCTGATTCCAAGTTTACAACATATCCATCATAATCTTCATTGTCTAATTCAGGTTTCATGGAAACTAAATATTGCAGAAAAGTTCTTATTAATTTAAATCGTGTTGAAGTATCAAGGGAATAATGAAAGGCAGAAGAGGTTGAAGTCACTAATTCAACGCTAAATTTTTCATCCATTATTAGCCAACTAGTTACACGACCAATTAAACGACTTAAACTAATTAAAATAGGCATTAGAAGAGATGGGATATTGTACATTGTTCTATTAGTGCTGTTATAATCACTATCATTCATAAGTAATAATGAGTTGGCTTTATCCATGCCAAATTCTAATAACCAAGCCATATTAAATAATACTGGTAATAAATTAGATTTGATAGCAGAACTGAGAACACAATTATCTGAATCCTAAAAATGGGGATAAAAAGAAAATGTCAGATGAAAACTTTTTGAAGAAAATTAAAACAAAAACTGAATTTTGATTTTATTTATTCTACCACTTTGTTAGTGTAAGGATGGCTCGCTGGTAAACTTTAGGAAGCCTTCAAGAAGCCCAGAAAGAGCCGAAGACATTCCATTCAATCACTGCTAGGGGAATATTCTAGAGTGTCAACGTGTAGCTTCCCTATTAGATGGATAAGAATGACTCCTATGTGCCTATTAGTTGTCCAAAAAACTATAAATACATGAGATTTCTATACTATATTTTGACACAGTTTCAGGGAATAAAATTCCTACTTACTAGTCTTCTGTCTTCTCTCTTGTGACGTTGCGGGTTCGATCGTTCAAGTAGTCTAGTAGTACGCGGCATAGCAAGAATCAAAGCTCTAGATATAACAGTTAGCAAGAAGATTCTGTAACAGAGTGTTGGGGATGCTAAATCCCCAAAACTCACTTGGTAAATGGCCTATTTTTGTAATTTTATTTTGAAATTTTGAATTTCTTTGTTTTCGCGCCAAAAGCGCTCTTTTCACCTTCGAGTCGAATTTCTCACTTGTAAAATATCTTAAACCCTATTGGTCTGTTGTATCTTTTAGTGTGCTATTTTGTAATGCTGCCCAAGGACAAATTATTGCTGTATATATACGTTTGATTTTTTCCCCTTACGGAATATATTTTCCCCGCTTCCAACTTGGTCTTCTTACTCTAGTTAGCTGGGTCTAGGACGCGTCAGAATAACTAGCTTATCGGTCTCTGGTCACAAGTCTTTGTTCCGTTCGCTGAATAGTGAATTCGAAACGCTTCAGATATAACACAGAGAGACTGAATACAATATGTTATAAAATTAAGAATGCAGACAGTATGATTAGAAAGTTGTTTTTTTTCAAGGAGGCTAAATACCAGTATCATGATTATCTTTGTAATATGAGAAGCTTGACCTATAGGGAATCATCATAATTTAAGTGAAAACTGAATAACTGTCTGGAAGCCAACCCCGGAATAGATTGTTTTTCTTTTGGAGTAACAGTCATTGAATTTTTGACGTAAAGGTATGATCTGTAAGAGAGTAGATTAATTTCAGAAGATTCAACCATATGATAGCCAGTGAACAAAATACATATGTATATCATTCTTCCTTTTGAGATTCTGAAAGCTAAATGTATTATTAGTTTGGAAACTGCCCTAGTTTGTTTCTACGTCATCATTTACAATGCGTAAAAGCCCAGTACTCCAATTTTACACTTCATTTTGCGCATAAATACTACCTCCAAGTAGAGGTAACGATTTAAAAAAAAGAGAATATAAAGACACGACTATAGATAAACTACTGAGTGAATAGAGAAGCAAATTACAATAAACTAAAGTTTAAGAAGGGGGTTTTGTGAAGATTTTAATAATTTTATATAGTTGAGATCATGAGTCAATTAAAGCTAGACCACCATGGAAAACCTGGAAGCATTGGACAGCTGTTCCGTCCTATTGTGGGACTCCTCAGAAGTGCGCATCTACGATCCCACCCGTGGTATTAGAACTCAGGACCTGTCGATCTCGCGGACGAACATTTAAACTCTAGACATCCACGATGCCGCCTCGCGAGATTCGACTATGCAACGATCTACTTATATGTTTGGAAGGTTATTCAATAGATCCATTTATGAATATTCAGCATAAATTGGAATCAAATGAATTCATAATACACAAACTAACCTGTAATAAAATAATTAAAGCATCCAAACCATAAGTGCATAAATCAATCTCTGATGTAGTAGTTTCATCATTGTTGTCATTATCGACAACAGCAGCAGAAGAAGACGAAGACGAAGTCAAGTGATTTCCTTTATGATGATCATCTTGATTAGATTGTAACTTAGTATGATAATCTATTTTTAATTTAACAATACAGCTTAATAATGCATCAATCAAACTACCAATTAATGTTGAAAATAATACTGGAAACGTAGATAATAGATAGTATTTGTGAAAATTAGGATTATTACAACGGTTATTATTATTATTAGTAGTAGTAGTAGTGGTAGTAGTAGTAGTAGTAGGAGTAGTAGTAGTAGTGGTAGTAGTAGTAGGAGTAGTAGTAAAAGTGGTGGTAATAGTAGTAGGGGTAGTAGTGGTGGTAGTACTAGTAGTAGTAGTATTAGTAGTAGTAGTGGTAGCGGTATTAGTAGTAGTATTCTTATTAGCTGTTAACTCATTGTATCTCACATTATTGACATTGGAATTATTATATGCATTGTCAATTATATTTTCGAATTCGAAAGAGATAGTAAGATGATGATGAGCTTGACGAAAGTAAATCGGTTCAGAGATAAATCCAGTTACATCATATGGAGGAGATTCGAATAAACAATTAGTTTTCTATGATTGTAAGCAACAAGAAAAAAAAGTTTTACACCAAGTGACTAAAAAAAATTACCTAGCAACAAATATGTGAAATTCGTTGAAATGACAATACATATAACGAAATTTTAGACAGTATTGATATCGATTAAATGGAAAACTGCATGGATTTGGCAATATGCTATACTATATCCCAATAAGATGGTTTAACGAAAATACACTAGCTTCGAGACTTAAAAGCATTACATTCCATTCTGAGTAGAATTGTGGTAGAGCACTGATGAGGAGTCCCAAGTTAGGACTAAACACTTTTTCAATACTCTCTGTTATTCAATAGTAATCTATGGAAGATTCATTTATCATATCAAATCATTGGTTACCATAGTCATGCGGACCCCAACCAAGTAGTCTGCATCTACCGTCACGGCTCAGACTAGAAGTTAGTGACTTCAAGGACTGATGCCACGTTTTGGTTTGGCCGCCCCTAACTCTTTTCCAACCATCCCCTACACTAGTCAGCATAGCACGTCGTGGTAATCGGTTTTCAGGTATATGTAACACGTGGTCCAGCCATCTCAGTCGATGAAGATTCATGACCTCATCAACTGATTTACCATCATTTCCTAATACCCTGTATCTAACTTCACTATTAATTACCCAGTGATTCCAGCAGATGCGAGCAATATTTCTGAGACCTTTGTGGTCAAATACTAGTAATTTAAGAGTATCTTCTACTCTTAATGGCCATGTTTCACAGCCGTAAAGTAGAACAGAAAGAACTGCTGCGCAGTATACTCGTCCCTTAATTGATAGACGGATATCTCGTCTTCACCATAGGTGACGTATGTTGGCGAAAACTAAACGAGCTTTTTGAATCCGTGCTGAGATTTCGTCAAACACCAACCCATTAGGGCTGATCACACTTCCAAGATAAGTGAAGTTGTCCACGCGTTCGACTACTCTATTCCCTATCCTTAGTTCAGGTGTTGAGTCAGGCCAGTCCTGGAGTAACAATTTACATTTGGATGGGGAGAAACGCATCCCAAACATCCTGACATTATTACTCAGTTCTAACAGAAGACTCTGTATTTTGTCAGCGTCTTCATCAAACACGACTATGTCATCTGCGTATTCTAAGTCAATTAGTGGACCTCCTGGTAGGAGATCAATTCCTGAAAATTCAGTCGACGAGACTGTTATTTCCAGCAATAGGTCTATAATGAATTTAAACAAAAATGGCGATAGTGGACAATCTTGTCAGACACAACTTGAGGTTGTAAAATCAGATGACAGTTCGCCATAAGCTCTCATTCGACTGGTAGTGTTACAAAATAATATGTACAATGAAAAACATCTTACCTTATCAAAATGTTCAGTAAAGATTGTTTCACAATTTTTCATTATTGAAAATTTTTCTAATCCATGTAAAATTAAACCTAAGGCACGATCTAATAATTTTTTTGAGCATAAATGACGATTATTATAATTTTTCAGGTCAACTTCTGAACTTGGATTTGTTATACACATAAACGATGTTGTCGGTGATAATAATCCTGTAGCGAATCTGCGTATTCTTGATAATTGAAATGGTATAATTCTATGAGATTGTGAGGTAGAATGATGATGATTATGGTGTAATGTTCCAGGAATAGACCAATCAAAATAAACAGATTGACTGAAATTTGATGATGATAATTGTTGGCATTTTTTTATCCATTTATTAGCTTCGAAATGTAACCAGATACAGTAACCGCTAAGAGCCTTTAAGGTGAAGACAAAGTAATAAACAGTGAACAGAAATATCAGTCAGTCAGTCACAACGTAGAACTTCGTACGTACGTAAATCAGTTCGATTTGCCATACCACATTAGTACAGAGTTGCAGTTGTCGATTCACATCCCATAGTGGTAGAAGTAGTAAGAGTATAAGCATTATGTGAAAGATTAGGGTTTGGAGATGTTATTGAAAGAGTATAATACAGTGAAATATATATATATATATATATTAGATATCAGTAAAATGGATTCCATTGTGGTCAATGCTAACACTATCACTTATCAAAATTAGTAAACACATGCTGTATGTAATTTGGTAGACTTTTAAACTGGCAACTATAAGCCTATGGTGCACACGAGTACAGCTAACTATCACATACAGTATTTTGGGATTGGGAACCAAAGTGAATTTTAAGCTGATCAGACAGTTGTTCCACCCCTTTTCCCTTTTAATGTATGGGTGTTGTGAGGATGGTCCACAGGTGAAGTCGAGGAGGCTCTAGGAAGCCCAGGAAGAGCCGCAGACATTCCATCCAATCAGGGCTAGGGGAATGTTCTAGAAATGCCAACGTGGAGCTTCCCCATTGGATGGATTAGTTTGATACCTATGTGCTTATTGGTTGACCTAAATGATAATTTACTTTCAGCCAAAAACTATAAATACACGAGATTTCTGTGCTATATTTTGACATTGTTTGGGGCAATAAACTTCCTGCTTACCAGTCTTTGTCTTCTCTCTTTTGCGACGTTTGCGGGTTCTATCGTTCAAGTAGTCAAGTAGTTCGCGGCATATTAAGAATCAAGGCTCTAGATATAACAGGTGTCCATGCACATATGGTAACTTTTACGATCAAAAGGAAAATATGATGTTAGCATTAGCGCCATTTTGAAGCTGTATGTATAAAATCAAAAGACTTCATCTTTCAGTAAAGGAAAGTTTGGTTCTATGTAAACTGTCGTCCTGCTTGAACATCTTGGCCATCTGTTACTGCTGTCTAGATATTTCACCAAGTTATCTAATTTTTGTTTGTTTTAATACATCATTATTTCTATTAGGCGCATAAGCTATTCAGGTGCTTTTCTGAAAAGTGTACAACCCTTCGTTGTACAAATTATGAAAAAACCCATTCAGAGATATCATGGTTGCTGGCAATACGTAGCGAAAAGAATGTACATTATTTAGATGTCAATTGACTGGACCGCTAACTTCCAACTGACGATCACTCAATATTTGTCTTCAGGGTCGATCAAGAAGTAAGAAACTGAAACTTGTTGAAATACATTGTGCTGAGAATTCTGTATTGTATCAAAAATATAATACTAAAGAAAGCTAATAATAATAATAACATATCCACGATAGCTATTTAACGTCTCCAATTCAAAGCTACACTACTGAACTCTCCCCTGAATGAACAGTATAATGTAAATAATTTAAAAACTTTCAGTCGATTTTTTCGAACCATTTAATATATTAACATTGTATGAGCAAAGTTGTCATTCTAACAATGATGACCACATTGCAATATGATCAATATAGTTCAATAGGATTCGAAATTAATCAGTATAAATATTTCATACTTAAAAAAAGTCAGTTACAGAACTGATGAATCTGATCGTATTCCAACCAGTTTAGCTCGATTGAGTCATACAGATAGGTGAACCAGATTATCACTTCACAGCAGGAGATTTGGTCGGGGATAAACCAACATTTATAATTATAATGAACTTGCAGAAAGAAATAAGATTAGTCATAATGGATGTACATTTTTTTACAACTGACTTCGATCATTATTGTTGAAGCGAATTTTTCGATACTCATGCAACTTCTATAGCAGATATAAAACAGGTTGAAACTCGTGTCATCTATGGCGTAGGCGAGATATTCGTCTAGCAACCAAAGGACGGGTTTACTGTGCAGCAGTTCGTTCCGTTCTACTTTATGGCAGTGAAACATGGTCGATAAGAGTAGAGGATATTCGTAGGCTACTAGTGTTCGATCATAGGTGCCTTCGAAGCATTGCTCGTATATCCTGGGACTACCGAGTAAGTAATGCAGTTGTTAGGAAAAGGGTACCAAGTAAGGATGGCAAATCGATTGATGAAGTAGTGAAACTTCATCAGTTGAGATGACTGGGACACACGTTACGTATGACCAACCACCGACTGTCCCGACGTGCAGTGTTTTATGGTGTAGGAGTAGGTTGAAAGAAAGCTAGAGGCGACCAGACCAAAACGTGGCACAAATCCATGCAGTCACTGACAAGTGGACTGAGCCATGTTGGTAGGTGTAGACTACCTGGTTGGGATCTGCGAGATGATAAAAATCGATGGTTAGAGACTTTAAATGACATGGTTCAAAATCGTTTGCAATGACGAAGGTGCATCCACTGTTTATGTTCTGACAAATTCTAATCTTCTGAATTCTTCATGTTTCTATCTTTTTTTCTCTTTCCAAATTCATTTCACTGGATTACACTCCTTCAATAACATCTTCAAACCCTAATCTTTCCGATTAGTGCTTATATGCTTACTACTTCTACCACTATGGGATTTGAATCGACAACTGCATCTCTGTGCTAATGTAGTATGGCAACTTGGACTGATGTGCGTACGTACGTACGTACGTACGAAGTTCTACGTTGTGACTGACTGACTAACTGGAGAACAGATTGAAACTTAAGAATGTCATAGTTTTACAATAGATTCTCATTATTATCATATAAAAACATAATACAATAAATACTTACACATTCACGTTGTGATAAATATGGATGTCTTATTAAACTATAAATTAACCATAAAGGTGGTCGAATTGAATTACTACAATATGATGTCATTAATATATTACTATTATTAGTAGTATTAAATAATATAGAATAATTTGATTTTAATTGATATAAATTCCAATGATTTGATTGGATAATATTTTTAGTAAAAACATGAATAAATCCTTCATCATGATTACTCTTCACTGTCTCCTCTTTATCTATCTCATGATGATTATCATTTAATTTGGATACATTTGGCTTCAATTTATCCTTTAGGTATAATTTTGTTAAGGATTCAATTGGGAAATGTTTATGCCAAATATGATCTAAACAATTAATTAAATATTTTGAAAATATACTATTTTGTTCAATATGTAATTGAACATAATTTAATATAAATTTATTAGTAGTATAATCGGTTTCCATAGAATTGTTTACTTCTTTTTGTGTTGTATGGTTTATAGGGATGGATTTATTATTATTATCTGTAATGTAGAGAAAGAAAGAAAAGAAACAAAAAAAAGTGGCGAGATTAATCAAACTGGTGGGACTAAATTTTATGGACGAGCCAATTAGAAGCTTTCGCGGGTTTTCAAGGTCACGGCGCTAAGTTCGGTACCTGATGCCGACATACGATCGGTTTCCAGCGAATTTTAGAGATGACGTGATAATTCAGAATGTACAAGAGAAGTGATTATCAAGAAGTTCCTATACTTGTGACTGTGGTACTCAAATGACTTTTTTCGCTCGATCACGATTAAGTTTAAGACCCTAAACCTTAACCCTAAACCCTAACCTTAACCCAAAACCTAACCCTGAACCATACCAACAACATTGAAGCTATGTGGTCGAGGCTAAAAGAATTTTTGAGACCTTAACATGGCTCCAGAGGTCGACTACTATAGAGCCATATGGATGAGTTCCTGTACCGTACGCACTATGATTTTAGAACTTCTGAACCTATATCTGACCTTGAGAAGATTTTGAGCCATGTAAAAGCACAGTATCCGCTTTAATTTTTTAGTTTTGTATAATATATTTTTACTGTATACTGTTTTCTGATTGACTAATATATTTCAAGGTCATTTAAGATTCGTTCAAAGGTCGTCCATAAAGTTTAGTCTCGCCGTCAAACTTTACAAATTTGATATATATAAGAACTTTCGTCTTAAATTAGAGCGATTAGTTTCATAGTATTTTGGCGCCAAGTTGATGTAAGACAGTAAATAGGAATTATATATATTTGTAAAATCTCAGCGAATGAATTTGAAGTAAATCTAACGTTTCGCCAGGTAATCTAGTCCAAGTTTTTTTAAGGAGATATTTTACAAATATATATTAATATCAGAAGGCGTTTTGTGGGGATTTCAGTATTTTCATAGTTGAAAGCATGAGTCAATTGAAGCTAGATCACCATGGAAAACCCGGAAGCACTGGACGGTCGTTTCGTCCTATTGTGGGACTCTTCAGCAGTGCGCACCCATGATCCCGCACTGGTGAGATTCGAACCCAGGACGTACCAGTCTCGCACGCGAGCGCTTACTCACTAGAATACTGAGCCGGCATCCAATGGTGTTATTGTCTAACTTCAACCAATCCACGATTTTGAGCAACCGTTCACCAATTGTCTTCAGTGAGTTCCTATCTCACAATATACTTGGTTGATCGCCACTGATAACAGTTTCTCACTAGAACTCCATGATGCACCTCTTGAAGTCAGTCATCAGTGAGTATATGATTATTATTATCAGAAGGGGCTTTGTGGAGATTTTAGTATTTTCATAGTTGAAAGCATGAGTCATTTGCTGAACTTCATGAATTGGTTGAAGTTAGATATTAACACCATTGGATGCCCGCCAGCTCAGTGGTCTATCGGCTAAATGCTCCGGCGCGAGACTGGTAGGTTCTGGGTTCGAATCTCGCGAGGCGAGATCGTGGATGCGCACTACTGAGGAGTCCCATACTAGGACGAAACGGCTGTCCAGTGCTTCCGCGTTTTGCTAAGTGGTCTAGCTTCAATTGACTCATGCTTTCAACTATGAAAATATATTATTCCTATTTAATGTCTTCATAGATTTGAATTTGAACAACGTCAGGAAAAAAGAATATTCGTAGAAAAATCGATACATGAAGTCAGATTTTCCTGTTTTGATACTTATGTGATTCTGCGACTGATGAAAAGCCTCAAGGTCAAATGATGAGTTTATTATATTCTGAAAATATTTTTGTTCTTTTGATTATTTAATATTTAAGATCAAATAACTGAATTTCTGGTGATTGGAACTAGGTCACAAACGTTTTTTCCAACTACTACAATTGACTATTCGACGAGTAACTATCGATATCGTGTTTGTTTATTCTGTGAGACTGGATAAAATTTGATCGAATTAATTCTAATTAGATCTGTTATATCCTAGTGAAGACATAAGTACGGGTAATTTCCGGGATCTGTTAGTTGACTATTATTCTATATAAATCTTTATTGTATAACTATTGAGTAATTAGATGGTGTATATCTATATTTATCTTATGATAAGCTTCATTTTGACCTATGGATTATTATGATACGATCTACTGTCCCTAAATTATATTCAGTTTATTGATTATTGTCTCCCACGTTCACAGCAACATTTGGCTTGATCTTGTACAAATGTTATTTTCTATTTTATGGTGTGATGTGGTCTGTCTATCTGGTATATAAACCGAGTATGCTTGAAATAAATGATTCTCATAGATTCGTATAGCAGAAGCTGTAATTGGTGTTTTTAGACTCGATTGAAAGGGCTAGGTGGACAAGGGACCAAAAAGGACGCTAGACTGCTCATACTGGTCGAACGTCATTGTTTTGGCACAGTGCTAAGATTGAGTAAGTCGTATTTCAATAAGTGAATAAATCATGTGATAAAAGCCGGGCGTAAAATCACAAAAACATGGCGAAAACCCTTTTCTAAAATTCATAACAAGGTCACTAGCCTGGGCAGCTGAAGTAATTGTTACGGCACCATGGAACTAAGTTTCGTGTAAGCTGACAATCATCAGCAATCAATGCTTGTAATTTTAAGTGAAGTGACGCTCTCTGGAGAACGCGAAAGCTCACCGTCCAGCCTCACAGTCTGAAACGTTATTACTAAGCTATTCAGATGGTCACTGACATCCTGTAGGACTAAGTTGTTTGCAGTCGAGTAGTGATCAATGTCATGTTTGTTATGTCAAGATTTGGTTAGGACTACCAAATTATTTATCAATACTTTATTCTCCTCATCTTTAAAAATGTTATTCTTTTTAATATATTTGTTATGCAGCTAGCAATGGAGTACAGAATTTGTGTTTCATCTTAATTAGAACTGATCAGTTGAATATTTCTACCTTCCACTAGTGATATGCACAGTGAGACTTGAACTCGGTACTTTTCACTCCAAACATATAATGCGTCCTATATTGAGCTAATTAGTTAAAATAACTGAAAATTTAAAAAATCATTCACACATCAAATATACTGTAAACTTGTTACACTACCTGGCACCAAGGATATTAGCTTGGAGACTGATCAATCATTATCTTGATATACACAACATTTATCAAAATTTAGTAATCAATCAATTAGAAATGAATAGTTAAAGACAAACAAAGAAAACTAACTAACCTTTAGATACATTATTTTCTACATTTATTGGATCACTACTACCAACTGGTAAAGATGATATACTTACACCAGAATCTGAAATAACCATTGGGTACTTTATAGATTCAGTCATGTTCAATTGATCTTCTTCATTACTTAACGATTGTTGTTGTTGTTGGTGGTGGTGGTGTTTCGATGTAGATGATGATAATGATGACAATGATTGACAGTTATTAGATTGAATTGATGCTACTCTAATTTGATTGTCTTCAATATTACTTAAATGTTGTGATTGTATTCGAGTTTCATCACATGATGCAGAAGAATCAATTAAAACTTTAGATGACTCTTTTTCAAATGAGGTTTGATTGACTTAAACAAAACAAAAATCACAATACCAAGTTTAAGCTTTGAAATAATATGCAGAAACGAATATTTAGTAGACATAATACAATCAGTTGAACCAAGATTATCCGGGTATTTTTCAATATTCAATATTATTATCAGAAGTGGTTTTGTGGAGATATAGTATTTTCATAGTTGAAAGCGTGAGTCAATTGAAGTTAGACCACCAAGAAAAACCTGGAAGCACTGGATGGCCGTTTCGTCCTAGTGTAGGACTCCTCAGTAATGCGCACTCACGATCTCGTCTCGCGAGATTCGAACCCAGGACGTACCAGTCTCGCGCCAGAGCACTTAACCGATAGACCACTGATCCGGCATCCGATAGTAATAATGTCTAACTTCAACTGATCCACGTAGTTGAGCAACCGTTCACCAATTGTCTTCAGTGAGTTGATATCTCACAACAGACGTGCTCACTGCTTCACACTAGAACTCCTGGATTTACTTGTCGAAGTCTGTCACTAGTGAGCATATGATTATTATTATCAGAAGGGGTTTTGTGGAGATTTCAGTATTTTCATAGTTGAAAGCGTGAGTCGATTGAAGCTAGACCACCATGAAAAATATTTAATATTTTTGCAGTATTCGGTATCTTCAGACATGTGCTCTGTTCATTTAGTAGGTGAGTTCTGCATTTGGCAGTGCGAATTTCACTGAAGATTTCATTAAAAGAATGTAAAAGTAACTATATATATATATCTGCTATGAACACGTCAGTGTAGCGCATCTCAACATATATTGCAAAAATAGGGTGTAAGTGAAACCTCGATAAAATAGTTACACTTTTTTATGAACTACTCATCCGCTTAACGAACAGGAGAGTGTTCCAAAGTGCTGAATAAAGTACATTTACGAAATGGTGAAAAAAGCCTGGATAGTCGCAACGAATTGCTTCAACCATTAACTAGAGTTTGGTAAATGAATGAGAAGTGAAATTTCGAAAATGACAGAATGGTGGTTGATGAGAATATTTTTTTTTATTATTATTAGCTTTATTCAATACTATATTTTTGGTACAATATAGAATTCTCAGCACAAAGTACTTCAACAAGTTTCCGTTCCTTACTTCTTCGTCCTTTTTGACGATAAATATTCAATGATCGCCAGTTAGAAGTTAGCAGCCCAGTCAATCGACATCTGGATAATGTACATTCTTCTCGCTGCATATTGTCAGCAACCACGATATCTCTGATTAGGCGTTCTGTAACCTTTACAGCGAAAGGTCTTACACTTTTCAGAAACGAACCTGAATAGGTTGTGCGATTAATAGGTATAATGATGTATTAAAACAAACGAAATTAGATAACTTGTTGAAATATCTAGATGACAGGAACAGGTAGCCCAGATGCTTAAACAGGCCGCCTGAAATGTTTCCACACAAGCGAGAGCTGATAACTACCTACGAGAGTGAATTATTGACTTAAACCCTTAAATAAATAGATATTAAAAGCAAGACAACTAGCTAAACGATTAAATAGATATTAAAAGCAAGACAACTAGCTAAACGATTAGGTTCTTTACAAAATTATCAACTGGACAATAAGTATGATCAGATATCATAAATGACTAGGGAGATTTCGTAGGTTACTTGTTGTTTAATGACTATCAGACTTGATTCTCACTCATTTCATAAGATTTACTATTACAGAATAACTTAAACACAAGACACTATCAGAAAGTACCTCAATTGAACATTTCGTTTTTTTTTAAAATTTTTAATCTATGAAGTAGAAATGTTAATAATGTAAACTGAGATTTCTTTTGTAATGTGTTGTGGGCTACTTATGTCCACATAAGTAGTATATGGTGAAGGTCAGGTATAGAATGTATTTTGGCAGAAGATCGATAAGGAACGAACAGCAATGAAGCGCAATCGATAGGAAAATGCATAAACAATGAAATTAGAGAAGATGAACTGATATCTACAGAAGGAACAGTGAAGATTGAGACAATTGGTTGTTATTTTGCCTATTAACTGTTTGCTGTATGGTTATCAGATCTTAGTAAGACAGTTTGTAATTTGTGCTTAAATACATTCGGTTGTCCCCACCAGTGTTCTTGTTCACTACAGTAATATGATTTGAATAAAATTATTAGACAATTTATTCTGATGGAGTATTGTTCTCTGAACTGGATGGTTTGGTCATTCAGAAGGACAATGAAAGCTCCACGACCAAACCATCCAGTTCAGAGAACAAAACTCCATCAAAATCATCCATCTGATCTACAAATTTTCTCCACCATCACAATTTATCCTATCATCGGGTTAATCAATATAAATCATTTACTTGTTATTAACATAAATGGATTTATTGTATGGTGAGTTAGGATCTGACTCCGATTAGATTGTATGAATGATTGTTGTCAAAATATACATCCTGTCTATCCTCGTGGTATGTAATACATGACTTAATCAGAGCTGGTGAATAACCGAGTTGAATAAGTCAAATACGAGAACAGATTTCGAATACATATAATTTTTACATTCATTGATCTGTACAGGAAATCAGAGTGATGAAGCGAATAGAGGAGAGAGAAGCAGAAATGACACTCATTGGAAATGGCGGGTAAGTCAACTCGCTTTAATCAATATTTATAGTCAGACAAGAATAAGTTACAGACATGTGATGAATAGTATAAAAAGTGTACAACACACATAAACGCTCAAATAAAAAATAGTCAGGGTTAATAAGTGAATAATTAAGAAGGTAAAAAAACGTGACTCAAGATGGATAGGTGAATTGGTTTGTTCAGAAGCTAAAATAAGGTATATAGGCTTAACATAGCAACGGACACTACAATGGTATGCCTTTTTTTGTTGTTATCTTGTTGTTTTTGTTTGTTTTTACATACATAATGGAACATTTAAGTGAACAAACCTGATGTTTGTATATACAATAACTTTGTACTGTATAATAAATTGAAACATGGTGAATTTAGTATAGTAATCAAAACATTCAAAATACATATACGTATAGATAATATTATCAGAAGGGGTTTTGTGGAGATTCAGTATTTTCATAGTTGCAAGCGTGAGTCAATTGAAGCTAGACCATCAAGGAAAACCTGAAAGCACTAGACGGATGTTTCGTCCTATTGTGGGACTCCTCAGCAGTGCGCATCCACGACCTCACCTCGCGAGATTCGAACCCAAGACCTCCCAGTCTCGCTGAGGAGTCCCACAATAGAACGAAACGGCCGTCCAGTGCTTCTAGGTTTTCCTTGGTGGTCTAGCTTCAAATGACTTACGCTTGCAACTATAGAGAATAGTTGTTATATCCCGATAACAATAGTGAATGGTAACTTTGGGATCCATTTATGGACAGATATTATGCATATAATTTTTATCGTATAATTGCTAAATAACTAAAATATTCATATTCGTGCCCCCCTTATTATTAGCTTTATTTCGACCAATAAACTATTATTATACGATTTACCATTCTTGAGTTATCTCTAGTCTATTAACTACTGTTCCCCCTATTCACAGCCATATTTAGTCAATTCTTGTACAAATGTTATTTTCTACTTCATGGTACGATGTGGTCAGTCTGTTTGGTATATAAACTCAGTATGTTTGGAATACAATGATTCATACCGCAGAGGCTGTTATTGGTGTTCTGGACTCAACTAGCTGGGCTAAGTAGAAAGCAGGACCGATACGTATTCTAGACTGCTCGTACGGTTTTCGCATGTCATTGTTCCAATCGATAATTCGCTGCTCTCTGATTAGCGGTCTTATCACGTCACACATTAACTGGTCATCCACTCGGCCACAAGTTATAACTGTATAATAAATTGAAATGTGGTGAATTCAGTATAGTAATCAAAACATTCAAAATACATATAGGTATAGTGTAACTCAGTTGATAAGTCTAAATTGGAATAAACTTACGTTCACATATTCCTTCAGTACTGTTACTCCTATTAGTTATCACTTTATTATGAGTAAATAATAAGTATTCCCAAATTTTTAAACGTTCTGTATAATTTAAACATTTCCGTGTAATTCTATGCCAAAATATATAATCATTGTCTAATGTTGATGATCCTGACACTTTAGTTTTTAACTCATCATTATGATGATCAAGATCAACTTTATGATCGGGATCATCATTATCATTATCATTATGATCAGACATAGTATAAAATACTTGTTCAGCTGCAGATAAATACATATTAGCATCTAAATTAATAATTAAACGACACATATTCAATAGACATAATCGTTTTGAACAATAAAATGAATGAATATAATCAGTGTTATTATCATTATTATTATTATCATAATACAATGACTGTTGATGGATAGATTCCAAAGTTGCTCCAGTTTTACATGTTTCATTGATCACTACAGATAATGAAAGACGATGGATAAGAAAATTCATTAATGAAGTAATTGGCCATTGTTCTGTGATACATTTTAAATGTTCATTATTCAATAAAGTTGTTTGTATTGAATGATGGTGATGACGATGATAATCATTTTCTAGGAATAATTCCTGTGAATTAAAAAATGAAGCGTCAATAAAACAAACGGAGATTTGAAAGAAAATTACAAGAACAACTAAGAATACATCTTAGAACTTTTGATGTGGGTTTGTTCTCTGAGCTAGATGGTTTGGTCGTGGAGCTTTCATCGTCCTTCTGAACGACATCATCAGCACAAACTTCGAGCTACAAATCTTCTCCACCATCTCAACATCTTAGAACTGTTTGAGAAGACTTTTTTAATATTCAATCTTGATAGGAGCGACTATATCCATTGAGGTTTTCAGTTGATCTATGATACTTATGAATTAAGGAATAATAAAGTCATTCTAAAGCGAACAGTTCTATTGCTTATGAATACAGTGATCTTGAGTGCTGTTAGAGGTATGAGGGCGGTTATCACTTCCCGGTTGTTCACACCGTAGAAGGGTTTTTCTAGAGGTACCTGAAAGGAAATTGGGTTAGAAGTGGTCCTAATGATCTGAGAGCGTGACTGCAGTGCCCAAGGGACAACTGCTTGAGGTCGGTCACACACGACCTTTTTGTAGGTAATTTTTGTGTTAGCTCTGTACTTGTTGGGACCTTACCGCCGGAGACAAAAATTCGTGGGATAAGGCGAGGTGTGCAGTTTTAGGGTCAACCTTTTCTAACCCCACCTCTCCTTGTGGGAAGATAGCATCACTGTTATGCTGATTGTCTGAAGAAAACACCTTACTGCCGTCACACCTCTGTACAGTCAGCAGTACGACTTCGCCTTCGGACTGACTGAACGGTTCTATTGTGGACACGGTAATGGCGTCTGGTTGCCGCAAGCAGAAGAAGAAGACAATATGAAAGAAAAACTTAATATTCAAGCTCAGTATATGTATTAACAGAAATATAACCTTGAAGCACACAGAAAACCAACACTGTAAGTAGTGGGAACCAATCATTAGAGTCATGATCATTTTAAAAACTCAACTAGAAAAATGCACAATTTATAATGTATAACTCGTACTGGGGAGGCAAAGTTCGATTCACACTTCTTCGTCGTGCCTCCTGGATCATGGGACTGTTTCCATGAACTAACGTGAGCGGTGACCCAGGTGGTGGATATCGGCCTAATCAACCACTCTACCAATACCCGAAAACGATTACGAATGCTACAAAGAGTCATTGCATAATTACTGAAGGTCCAAAAGAGTAGTAAAATAAAAACGAGTCTGCCCAAAGAAAAGCAAAAAAAATGGGTTGTGAGTGTTATGTAATGGTTCTGCGTAAGCAGTGCAGAAACAGCTATCCCGCCCCCGTAGTTTTGCCGTGCTTCGATGTAGCGCTCTCCTCCAGGAGGGCCTACTAGGCTTCACCATTCTATATGGCTAAAAAATAACTCGGACTGATCATAATAAAACAACCATTGAACACTAGGAAGCGGAAAATATCTATTTCATTCTGCTACATAATTCCTCGACAATGTACACCCATCTTTCAAGAATAGTGTGACTTGAAGGTCTTATAACACACATAACTTAAGAGTATTATACTAGCATGAAACAACTGTCTCATACTTCCTAATTTTTTTAATGGTTGTCCTACAGAGATTAGTCTGAGATATAAACTACTGAATTCAACAACCTCCATAAACCATCAATAGAAATCCTCATCTCCAAGCGATGTGGATCTGCTGCCTGGAGAAAGACTTCTCGACCTTGAGTATACGAATGATATTGTCTACTGTGCGATAAAGCCCAAGGCATGCAATCCGCACTAATTCAGTTGGCAATCAGTGTCCGCAGGTACGGCATGTGCTTTGCACCCTCCAAGTGCAAAGTACTCTTACAAGACTAGCAGAATTCTAATCCTGTACTCACCCTGGATGGTGAGCAGATTGAAGTAGTTGAGAAGTTCGTGTATCTGGGTAGCTGCATAGGTGCTGGTGGTGGCGTGAGTGATGAGATCGATGCATGTATAATGAAAGCCAGAGCGGCTTATACCAATCTGAGCCATATTTGGTGCCTTCGTGATTTTAGTCTGGCTGTAAAAGGTCGGATCTACAACGCGTCGGTGAGAGCAGTTTTGCTCTATGCTTGTGAAACCTGGCCTCTCCTAGTTGAGGATGTTAGACGACTCTCTGTGTTTGATCATCGTTGTCTCCGAAGGATTGCTGACATCCAGTGGCAACACCATGTTAGTAATGCACAGGTTCGGCATCGTGTTTTCAGGCGCAGAAACGATAATCCAATTGGTGTCATCATCTTGAAACATCGACTTCGGTGGCTCGAACATGTTCTACGAATGTCTTCGCAGAGAATACCACCTCGTGCATTATTTGCCGACTCTGGGACTGGTTGGAAAAAGCGGAGAGGAAGTCAGTGTATGAGATGGTGTCTTGGTATGAAAGAAAGCTGCAAAGGGCTGGCTTCTGTTGGTCCTTCACGACTCCCTGGCCGGGGTTCGAGAGATGGTGCTACACAGTGGCTAGAGACGTTATCAGATATAGCTCAGAATAGAAGCCAGTGGCGATCCTGCTGCAACCTTCTTTTACTTTTTCCATAAAGAGTGGTTATAACCTCCTTAACTGAGTGAGCTCTTCTGAATGTACATTTCAGCTCGCCTCACCATTACTTTTGTTTATGCATCTTACCTCTTTCTCTTCTCATTTTCATTGTTTTGTGTGGCGCATATATATATCTGGTGCCCCCCTTGCACCAATATTTATGTGTTTAAATAAATAAATAAATAAATCATTACTTCAATTCAAACTAACTCGAAATCCAGTCAATGTTGCCATAATTAATTGCCATTTATCTAATATAGACATATTATACAATTTAATAATGATTCTAGATGAATTTGACCATTCATTAAAATTTAATAATAATTCAAATAATCCAGGTATTAAACCATAATTCAATAAAATTGACTTCTTTGATGATTTAGAAAGATGAGTTGAATTAAGAGGACCGAATCCAGATTGTTCTTGTTTCGATGATGGATACCAGAATGATTGTGAACCAAATAAGAGAAGACAACGTAATAAACTTGGATTGATCAATAAATGTACAGTAGATGATGGATCCTTCATAGATTTGTTCCATAAATTTTTTATAGGAAGTGTCAATATGATTTCATTTAGTAAAACCTATAAAGGTAAAAAGGTTAGGTAAAAACTGAGGATAGAAAATTAAAAATTAAAAAAAAAACTGTTAGCGGGAAAGAAACCGGATTAAGGCATGTTATGTACAGGATCGTGACGGTGCACGCTGATTGGCTAATTCTAAACCAATCACCTCTGGCAAATTATTTGAGAAACATCTAGAAGCTTGCTTATGCATGAGTCGATCTAAGCAAGACCACCATTAAAAACCTGAAAGCACTCAACAGCCGTTTCGCCCTAGTATGAAAATACTTAGCAGCGGTAATCCACAATAATGCATGCGGGACTCAACCATTAAAATCACTACAATCTACAGAAACCCCCATTCTGATATTATTTATTATATGTTCACCAGTAACTGGCTCCGAGACCATGATCAAAAAAGATAAACTAATACTCTGCATTCTACATGAATCTAGAACAGAGATCATTGTATCAGTTACATTTGTGAACATTACATCAAACATAAGTTCCCACTTGCTATAGTCCTGATAAGAATTATGAATGGTAACTTTTGAGAACTATTATGGACCAATATGATATGTATATTTACCATTGTATAATCGTTAAGTAACTAAACTATTCATATTCGTGTCCCTCTAATTATAAGCTTTATTTTGACCTATAGACGATTACTATACGATCTACCATTCTTGAGTTATCTCTAGTCTATTAATTACTGCCTCCCACATTCACAGCCACATTTGGTTGAATCTTGTACAAGTGTTATTTTCCATTTCATGGTACAATGTGGTCTGTTTAATTGATATATAAAATCTATGTGTTTGAAATATAAGAATTCATACTGCAGAGGCTGAGATTGGTGTTCTTGACTTAACTGGCTGGGCTAGGCAGAAAGCAGGGCCGATAATTACCCTAGGCTGCTCATACGCGTTTCGTGTGTCATTGGTCTGATCGATAAATCGCCGCTTCCTAATTGGCGGCAGCACAAGTTATAACACCACTAGAGATTCAGGATGGATTCTCACTAGTTAGTGTATAATTATAATTTTATTAGGTAATTTATGAGGTTGTGTCAATTACAATTAAATGTAGAGCATAATACAAATATGATGTGACAACTCACGTTGTTACATCATAACAATTGAACCAAAGATGAAATTATTATGAGGAATAACAGAAGAGTTGGAATAACTGTGTCAGAAACAAATAATAAGAAAGACTAAATATCAAAGCATATCCTTCAAGAAAAAAAAGGTATGAAAACATATCGATGAAGGAACACTACAACTCAAGAACAGAAGGAAAATAAACAAATTTCAACATAGTGCACGCAGTAAAGAGCCACCTAAACTAGTGGCCATATTGCAACTTGATCGATAGCATTCGATCAGCACTAAGAAGGACTTGACACGCATGACATTGATCACCACCCGGTGATCAATCAATTGTGATTACATCTCAGTCCTACAGGAGGTCAGTCGCTGCCCGAATAGCTCAGTGGTAACGTCTCTGACTGTGAAGCTGAGTGACACGGGATCGAATCTGTCAGGGAGCACCAGTTCCCTCAAGATTGCAGGTACACCTTGCTGACGATTGCCAAGTAGCACGAAACCCGAGTCCAGGGTTTCCTGTTGACCACCTCCAACCACCACCTTATCTCAACATTGATCCACCTAGACTAGTGGCCACACTGTAACTTAATCGATAGCATTCGATCAGCACTAAGAAGGACTTGACACGTATGACATTGACCACCACCCAGTCATCAATCAATTGTGAAATTTCAATCCACAATACAACAGTTGCTTACATTCCATAGTTCCACAGTTCATGTCAAATCATGATAAAGACATGTTTTTCAAAGCAAACTTTCATTAAAACTGAGCAAATTATTGTTTCAAGAGAAACACTGATAGAACAATAAAAAGCTACTTACTTTCATAATTGCATATGATTTAAATGAGATAGTATTAAATTCTGGATGTTTAAATAGACGAGCTAATAGACAATGTCCAAAACTTAACGGGACAGGTTTACAATTTAATTGATCATTACAATTTTGAAATAACCATGTATTTTTATGTCGTCTTTCCATTGAATTCTCTACTCCTGGATGTGATAATGCTGGCGAATAAAATTTTGCATACATTATATTAGAATGACGTAACATTGTAAAGAGTAATTTTAGTCCATATGAAATCAAATCAGAACTGTGTGATTGACAAATAAGCTGTATGGATGAGAAGAAATCGTAGTAAATAAAAGTAATAATAATAAGTAATCGATATTGATGATAATTACTACTTTAGAGACATTGTCTCCATTCAGAACCTAATGTTCAATGGTGACTACTTCCCAAGTGGATTCCCCCCCGCCAACACTTTTATTGAAAACTATGATATTGACTGCGTCAACAAAGTCTGTATTAAGAGACTATATAAACGAAGACTTTGAATGTGAACATTAAAAATCTTTATTGTTATAAAAATGTCTTTATAAAATACGAATTTAAGTTTTATTATTATTACGTTATACATACCTCCTCCCGTAGCTCCTCCGGGGGCTACTGCCGGTCCCATGACCGGGTAAAGGAGGAGGGTCGGGGATGGGGTTGCCGACCTCATCCTGTAGAAAACCAACTCGCTAAAAAAACGCTAACCAGAAAAAATTATTCAAACCATTTAAACTCTGCCCTGGGAGATGAAGGAATAATTGTGACGTCTCATGATGAAAGCCGAGTTCCTTTGGAATTCATGAGGCCGATGCACCTTCTCACAACCAGAGCAACAATATTTTTTATATTAAAACGTTATACATAACTTTCTACTGTTATTTATATCATGTGTTACGGTTAGCACCATAATCTTGACCTATTTGCAACTTACCTAGTAAATTTCATTTCTCATTCTTATGTAAAATATTGCAAATTAGATTATTAAACACGTACACCAGGTACCATGTAGTCGAGCTACTTTAAAAAATAGCCTATCGAAGTGTACCTCAGTTAAATGTATATATAATGTGAACTTCAACATTGAGAGATACGTTTAACTGATTAGTCACAAGCAGGACTGAACAAACGTCCTTTATTCCAATGCTAACCAATGTACAATCAGTTCAAGACATTGTGATAGTAATAGGCTTAAGATCCATATATTGAAAGAAAGGTCGATCAAAATTTAGACCTAGATATCGGTAATCCACTTACAACAATTAAGTAGTATAAAGCGCTTAAAATTAATAATAATCCATGAAAATAAAAATTTAAATGAAGTGGTAAAAATACCCCACAAAAACTTACTTCACCAAGAAGGCAAACAGCTACTTCAATACCTCCATGGGGTTCAAAAACTGAGTCGAAACTTTCCCGATAGCAGTAGTTAACACAATGAGATAATGATTGGTGTTTATCAGATGAATATATGCTCCTTAATAACCATAACCTTTTTTTAGAGGAATGAGCATAACTAGTTAAATAAGAGAGGTATAAAAAGAAAGGTGAATGAAGTCTTAAAGACTGATAATATTTAAACAATTAACTGAAAAGATTATACACAGATATCATCGTATTTACACATCAGTCTAGCAATTTATATACTACCACCACCACCACTATATTAACTACTTCTATGAATCCAGTGTTCATCTTGTTGTGCTAACGAGGTATGGCAACTTGGACCGATACATATATGTGCCTGGTCCTACGTTGTAGCTGACTGACTGACTGATCAGTCTAGCAAACAATCATTAAAGACATTTGAAAGTAACTCGTTAAGACCAAGGCTCTGAGGGTCGTCTTTACTTCAACAAGAGTTAGAAGACCAATACTAACTTATCATTCAGTTAATAGGTAGATAATAAGAAACTGGGAAGCATTCATTGATCAGTTGAATTGTTCTCAATAAGCATCAACATATACAAATAATTTTGAAGGTGAAACAATATCATTAAATGTAAATTTCATGGAGATTAGTTAACAAAAGAATTTCAGGAAGTCATCTTGAGGTAATTCAAAATTGTTCTGGATTTAATTTATATAGAATGAGTTGCTGAAGTTTGACTGAAAAGTGTGGACGGTGAAGTTCCAACATGCAGAGAGTAAAGAAGTAGTCAGTGATGATATTGTAAGATCCTCATGCTTTATTACAGATTAATTGAAGTTGAAAATAAGAATCGTTGGATACGAGCCCAGTGATTCAATGGTTGAGTGTTCGCTATGAGACCGAAATCTCAAGAGTTAGATCTCCAGTAAAGTCGTAGATGAGCACTGATTATGAATTCTATACTAGAGCGAAACGTTTGTTCAGTGCATTCTAGTTTTCAGTGATATACCAACTGAGACCAATCATTTGAGAGCATTATATTACAAAAGCTTACCATCATATCGAGTGCCGAAGACTTTTTTCAGATGACTTAGCATTGTAGATCAAATTTTCATAGCTAAACTTAACCATAAAAAGATCTTTTTTGTTCAATCTTATTCACTTTCTCCCATGACCTTTACTTATCACTGGGTTACACCAGTAGTTGAAAAAAACTGAACATACAGAAATACAGAAAGATTTACAATAATTTCACGAATACAATCATGTGCTCGCTGGTGACTAGTTTCGAGAGGTAATTCTCAGAGTTCTAGTGAGAAGACGTGACTATTCGAGCTAATCTGTATCAAGGATGAGGAAATTACCCATCAATCACAATCGAAGATGGTCGCACAATATCGTGGATTCGTTAGAGTTAGACATTAAAACCGTTGAATGATGGCTCATTCGTATAGAGATTAAGCGTTTGTGCGTGAAACTGAAGGTCCTGTGTTTGAATCCCTCATGCAGGATCGTAGAATCGCACTGCTGAGGAGTCTCATACTATGACTAAACGGCAGCCTAAAACTTCCAGGTTTTCAATGACCGTCTATCATTGATCGGTTCATGATCTCAATCAATATAATCCAATAGCAGATGAATTTCAACAAGCCATCATTTTTGAAAGTCTTCGGTCTAGTTTGAATCCTCTTTATCATTAGACCGATATCATTCAGTATTTAAGAAATAAAAAGTTTGGATACATTAAAAGAGTACTTTAAATGAGAAAATGTCTATATACTACCAATGGTTTAACAATTTTTAACTAAACGTGACATCAGGTGCAAACTCTTTAAAAGTGTGATAAGCATTAGGTGATATATACTGGTTGAACTAAATCTTGTAATCACTAACATTTATTAACAAGGCATAGAAATATTATACAGGAAACACATTCTCTCTTTATATTTAAAAGGTTCAATAAAGAGAGATGTTTCATTGGAATCGAACAATGCCCGGAAGTAACTCATCGATTCGCTTACAGAATACTGTCTTTTTTTCTATAAAAAAAAGTGGACATTGATCAGTACAAATGTTTAGAGTAATATCTACATAAGTATACTCTGATAATTTGATTGGTATAATGTTTAAAAGTTACCCAGTTATTGTTATCAATAATAATAATATATAATACTTTTCATAGTTGAAATCATGAGTTAATACAAGCTAGACCCCTATGAAAAACCTCGAAACACTGGTCTGCCGTTTCTTCCTATTGTGGGCCTCCTCAGCGGTACACATCCACGATCCCGCTTCACGAGATTCGAACCTAGGACCTATCAGTCTCGCGCCAGGGCATTTAACCACTAGACCACTGAGCCGGCATCGATGGTGTTAATGTCTAACTCCAACCAATCCACGACGTTTGAGCAACCGTTCACCAATTGTCTTCAGTGAATTATTATCTCACAACAGACGTGGTTGAACTCCACTCAGACTAGTAGGTTCTGAGTTCGAATCTCGTGAGGCGGGATCGTGGATGAGCACTGCTGAGGACTCCCACAAAACGGCCGTCCAGTACTTCCAGGTTTCCATGATGGTCTAGCTTCAATTCATTCATGAACTCAACTATGAAAATACTGAAATCTCCACAAAACCCCTGTTAGTTATGTCCATAACTAACCAATCACATCGTTGCTTAAGCTCCCACCACGTCAATCTGATATGTCTGTAAACTATCCCTGTTGCATGTGACCTACCAATTGAAAGACATTATTATCCTATTATATTAGTGTGACCCATAAATTTTATTCATTTAACAAGACACGCAATACTGGTCGGTATGTTTGTGCGTTTCACTTGATGACTGTAATCCCCTTAATTATTGTACTAATCTAATTGTTTTTATGTTTAGAAACAGATAAAGTTTAAAGCCAAGTTGTCCTTGTTCTGACTATAGCTTTCACATAGACTCTGGGATCGCCAGTATCGCGTTTACAGTTTTAATAGTATATCTGTAGGACAAAATAAATCCTACAACCCCTTCTGCTTTATGATAATAATAATAATAATAACAATAATAGTATCCGAAAGAATTATAACTTACACAATTCGAATTGTATTTTTATCAAATGATTTAAAATGTTGATTAACATCAGCATTTACCAAGTGTATATCATCCACAGTATCATTGTTCACTTCTGTTGTTAACGATTCATTACACTCAGTTGTACACACTGATGTTAATGATTTCGGTAAAATGAATTGTACATAGGTAAGATTATTGCTCAACATAATGATGAATAAATGCTCATTTAAAAGAAGAAAAAGGAAAAGGGAAAAAGAAAATGAGGAAAAAGAATAACGTATTCGTGAATTCTTTCCAAAACAAACAACACAGCTGCGGGGTTTCGAAGATCTATTAATGAAAACGATGAAACTAAATTAGACTGACAACGTCGGATAAACCAATCGAATTACAATAGTTCAGTGTTTAACATTTTTTGGACTTTCTGATAAGCGAAATGAAACCGGATAGATAGGAATGATATTCACTAGTTAATAAAGTTGAGAAGACGCAGAGTATTAGGGAATGATGGTAAATCAGTTTATGAGCTCATGAATCTTCATCGACTGAGATGGTTGGACCGCCACGTGTTACGTATGCCTGAACACCGATTACCACGACGCGCAATGCTGACTAGTGTAGGGGATGGTTGGAAGAGAGTTAGGGGCGGCAAAACCAAAACATGGCATCAGTGCTTGAAGTCACTAACTTCTAGTCTGAGCCATGTTGGTAGATGCAGACCACCTGGTTGGGGTCCGCGTGACTATCTTAACCAATGGTTGGAGACTCTAGGTGACATGGCTCAGAATCGATCACAATGGCGTAGGTGTATACACTCTTTATCTTCCCTTAAACCTTGAGATTAAAATTGCTTCATAACTTTCTTCCTTCCTATACTATATCCTTACATACAACCTTTCTTTATATACTACCACCACTAAATTAATTACTTCTATGAATCAGGTGTTCATCTTGTTGTGCTAACGATGTATGGCAACTTGGACCGATGCATATATGTGCCTGGTCCTACGTTGTAGCTGACTGACTGACTGAAAGTTGAGAACATATGTGATGATCAGTCTTCGTTAATAGATTACTATTATTACCATTATAAGCTGAGATGGATAGTGGCTAGCAGTGCAATCCAAGACGTGCGTTTCGTCCTATTTGGGACTCGTCAGCTGGATGTACCTGCATCTCAGAGTTGATGTTTACTCTGGGACTCAAACTCAGTACCATTCGCTTCAAACGACATCGCGTTATCCACTAAGCTACTGTGTCCTGATAGCCACCTACTTGTGCAATGATGTGAATTTTAAATTCATTTGGTATTGTTTAGTTGAATGTTGCCACTGATGTTTATGACTGCAATTGATCAATCTCTTATTGGCATATGTTCATAATATGAGTATTGCCTCGATATAGCCTTAATTCACAAGCACTATAAGCAGAGATGTTTTCCAAAATGTCCGGAAATAAAATGATGGAGAACACTGAAGAACAATACGCACGAGTTAAAAATAGGATGAAATAGATATCCTGAATGCTCTAGTCAAAATCCGAAAACAGTTTAAAGAAATTTTCTTGAAAAAATAAACAAATAAAATATTATCAGAAGGGGAGCACTTAACTGATAGACCACTGAGACCAGTGAGATCATATGCTTACTAGTGACTGACTTCGAGAGGTAAATCCTGGAATTCTAATGAGAAGTAGTGACCAGTGGAGTTCAAACCACGTCTGTTGTGAGATGGAAACTCACTGAAGACAATTGGTGAACGGTCGCTCGACTTTGTGGATTGGTTGGACTTAGACATTAAGACCATCAGATGCCGGCTCAGTGGTCTATCGTGCTCTGGCGCGAGACTGGTCAGTCCTGGGTTCGAATCTCGTGAGGCGAGGTCGTGGATGCGCACTGCTGAGGAGTGCCACAATAGGACGAGGTGGCCGCCCAGTGCTTCCAGGTTTTCCATGGTGGTCTAGCTTTAATTGACTCACGCTTGCAACTATGAAAATAAAATATTAATAACAGTAAATCATCATAAAGTAACATACTGAACAGTATCTTTTCAAGAATCTTAACCAAAACTTTGAATAGATTAAAGAATGAGCTTTCATTAATAACTGACTGATATAATCATGATGATGACGATGATTACTTTTCAATATTGAATCCTTTGATGCATATCTACGTATAAATGCATGAAGTATACAATTAGCTGAATTTCGATAGTACGCAGTTGATTCAATCGAATCGAAATAACCATTGAACAATGGACCTAAAAGGCTAAGTGATAAAGCGACTTCTTTTATTGAATTGTTCAAATAATTTTCATTCTGATACTTTGACTGTTGTGAGAGGTGTTTATAATGATGCTTTGAAGGTTTCTTTTTGCATTTTAAGAAGTAATCAGTGGATGAAGAAGAAATTTTTCGCACATTAGGTAAACCTAGAAGAAAAACAAAAAACCAGAAACAAAATCCAGAACATGTAGAACAGAATTACTGATTTTCAATATCGACGACAAAAAACATATTCTGGGGAGAATGATGATTGAGACAAAAAGGAACAAACAAATATTTATCAGTATGGAGTCATGGAGATGATCGATTTTCATTGAAGCCATTAACTAATCTAAGGTGAAATACCGTTTAAATCTTGGAAGCAATATACGGCTCTTTCGCCATAGTATAAGACCGTTTAGCATAATCCGTTACCAGTGGAGTTATACTGTATCAAGTGTGAGGCAGATACCCACCGGAGACAATAGAAAATGGTCGCACAATATTGAGGATTGATTGAAGTTAGAAATTAACACCATTTCTTACCGATTCAGTAGTCTAGAAGTTAAGTGTTCACGCACGAGACCAAAGGTACTTGTTTCGATTCCTCCGTGTGATGTCATGGATGCACACTCCTGAAGAGTCTCGCATTAGGACGAAATAGTCCCCCAATGCCCCCATGTTTTCAATAGGAAACAAATAACTATTCGATAAGCTTGTTTAGTGTTAAGTAAACATACACTATTGATTCCGAAAGTTTAACTTCTAAAGTAAATGGTGCAAGATCTTTTGTGATAATGTTGGCTTACGATAGCCAGTATAAATGCCTTTGACTAAGATATTGTGTACTACAACTTTTCTACCAATAAGAAATCACTCTTCGAGAAGGAAATGCCATATGTTAAACAAGATTTAACACAATAGTAATCAAACAGAATTAGCAACTAGACTATTTGTTTCAGTCTCGTAGACAATCATTTTTTAATTGAACAACTCAACTGTAGTGTTGAAGGAAACACCTTTCGGTGGTGGAGAAGATTTGTAACTCTGATGGATGATTTTGATGGAGGTCAATAAGAACCAATCAAAATCGAGGTGTACAGGACAAGCTGTGAATTACGTGTGGAGAAATTCAAACACTTCACTTCTACCCGAAGTTTGTACTGATGATATCGTTCAAAAGGACGATGAAAACTCCACGACCAAACCATCCAGCTCAGAGAATAAACCTACATCAAAAACACCTTTCGATGGTTTTGTTTTCTGGTAATCTAGAAACCATAAAGTTGGATATTAAGAATTCCAAAAACCAACTGATTCGAAAATGTTTCAATGATGTTTAGAAACACTGGACACAGTGTTGATGTTAGTTAGTGTAGTAATCAATAATGTGTGTTACTTGAATACTTGTGGCTGAATTTCTAACCACTTCCTAGCACGCTAAAATCTACTGTGCTTGATCCAGGGAAAAAATTGAAGACAGTTTGAATAAAGAAGATTGCAGGTTCGTTGGTGCACTTGATATTCTAGGGGTTTTTGAAAATATGTTAACATTGGTAACTATATAGGTGATTACTTATTCAGGACATGATGATTAATCCATCGTTTTTTTTTTGAATTCTCTGAAGGGTTACTATTGAACACTGACTGTATAAAATATTTTCTCAGATTTAAAAGACCCTAAGAGAAAATCTCGAGGATTCTGAACAATTACAAAACAAAAGTGACAGATAAACATTGACAAATATATTAATATAACTGATTTTTTCTATCTATGGAACAATGGATTGGCTTAAAAGAAAGCTTACCAGTAAATAGAAGTACATTTCCTACATCAAAAGTATTTCGTCTACATTCTAAAGAAGAGTATACATCAGTGACATGACCAAAACGTATCACAGGAGGTGTAAACTGTTGTTGACAGTTTATATGTGGATTGGAAAACTCTTTGTTAATCAATATTAGATCACCAATAGATTCGAACCAACCATTGATTACAAGGGATACCTTAATTAGTAGATAAATGAAAAGAATCAATCCATCAAATTATGATGAGAAATAAAAACTTAAGAATGAATCTCACATAAATCGAAGGAAACCGTCCAAATTCCCGCGGTTATTACTTTTTAGAACTTGCAATTAATCAAAGAAATCATCATACTTTTGATTTGTTGAATAATGGGTCACATAAATCACGTGATATACTTAAGCATCTTCATAAAATGTTTACAACCAAATATGCAAATAATTACCGCTAAATCTAAGCGACACTAACCCTGTGACTATTTAAGGAATGAGAGATCATATTGAAATTTACGCTCCTTGTGGCGCTTGAATATGGATCACCTAGTTCCACATTCTGAGACATTAAGTGCTAAGATATTCAATCTGTGAACTGAATGACACGATTTCCAAAGTGATCGTAAGTTCAATCAAGGCTCCACATATACATTTTGCTGAACAATGGCAATTAACACGAAACCTAAGGCTTAGGTTTCGTACAGATTATCTCCAATTAGTTAAAATATATGGGAATTTCCACCCAAGTATCCTTTGAAAATCAATAATTCAAACCACTGACTTCAATCATAGTAATATCTATTATCTGTATATTATACTTTACAACTTAATTATTGATGAGTTAACTTTGCTTTTCAGGCAGTCACAAAGTAGAACTTCGTACGTACGTACATCAGTTCGAGTTTCCATACCACATTAACACAGAGATACAGTTGCTGATTCAAATCCCATAGTGGTAAAAGTAGTAAGAGTATAAGCAGTAATCCGAAAGATTAGAGTTTGAAGGTGTTATTAAAGGAGTTTAGTCCAATGAAATAAATTTGGAAGAAGAAAAAGGATAGTAACATGAAGAATTCAGAAGATTAGAATTTGGTAGAATACAAAGAGTGGATGCACCTTCTCCATTGCAAATGATTTTGAGCCATGTTATTCAAGGTCTCTAACCATCGGTTGTTGTCATCTCGCAGATCCCAACCAAGGTAGTCTACACCTACCAACATGACTCAGTCCACTTGTCAGTGACTGCATGGATTTGTACCACGCTTTGGTCTGGTCGCCCCTAGCTTTCTTCAATCTACTCTTACGCCGTAAAACATTGCACGTCGAGGCAGTCGATATTTAAAAAAGGAAAGAAACAAAACAACTAATTTAACATACTTTTGCATTTAAGTAGTTTATCCATTCAATATATAAAAATAAATGATTCCATTCTTCATATATATTACATTCTTTAGGAAAATCTAAGCATAAATCACCAAGCAATAGAATGTCATTTGTATTCTCCTCTAATGATAATCTATCCTTTTTATTCATTGAAATTTCAACAATACGAATATATAGACATGAATAAATGGATGATATCCATATCTGAAAAATCAGTTACAACATATGAAATGAGAAAGAAACAACATTAATAATACATACAAATTACAAGTTGGGATCATATAAAACATTAACTACAGTGGTCTAGTAGTTAAGCAGTCGCGCGCGAGACTGATAGGTTCTGGGTTCGGATGTCGTGAAGCAGGATCGTGGATGCGCACTGCTGAGGAGTCCCACGATAGGACGAAACGGCAGTCCAGTGCTTCCAGGTATCTTAATGGTGGTCTAGCTTCAATTGATTCATGATTTCAACTATAAAAAGAAACAAATCAATTAGATTTGAATATAGAATTTCTTACTTCTATGAAAGCGCTACTGAATGTAGAAGTATTAAGATACTTTATTTGTCGATAACAAATATTCAATAGGAAAGAATTGTGAACCACAAATCATTAGAAAGCAGATTTGTCTTATCAGAATAGGATTATGGAAATTGTTGAGTTTTGATTGAGATCATGAATCGACCAATGCTAAACGACCATAGAGAATCTGGCACAGTAGTGACTAGCTTCGAGAGGAAATTCTCATAGTTCTAGTGAGAAGACGTGACTAGTCGAGCCAATCTGTGTCAAGTGTCAGGAAGTTAACCATCAAACACAATCAAAGATGGTCGCACAACATCGTGGATTGGTTAGACATTAAAACCGTTGAATGACAGTACTATTAGTTTTATTTCAACTATTTCTTGTCATGATACTAACTTCCCTTTAAAACATACTTTCTCCTAGTCTCTTTCCTTTTATATTCACGATAATCTTCTAGTCTTTGATCATATCAAAATTTTCGTATTACATTGATTCAATGGTAGATATTCATCATTATTAACCATGTAACCATGTAACACACTACAATGTGTAAAGCTCTTATAACCATGTGAATAAAACCCTCAGTAAAAATTTACTCTCAAGTTACATAAATTAAGATACTAAATCAATATACTTAGTTACAATTCAACAAGTTGTAATAATACTGATATATTAACCACGGATATATTCTATTTAAGAAACATATAAAACCCTGGGTATATCAGGTTACTATTTAAAAAAAAGCAACTTAAATGAAAGACACTTATGTGTATAGATGTGTGTATAAATGAAACTAAAATTCGATACAAATTATAAAACAAACAATGATAAACAGAATTTCAGGCGTAAAATATAGTACACAATATTCTACAACTTGACCCCCAAATGCCCTGGTACGGACGAGAGTGAGGAGGGCCCACCCTCTCTCGAAATGTTCTCACATGGTCACGTGCATACAACCACTGTCAGAGAAGTTCTACTCACTGCCTTCTCATGGCATAACTGTTGTTTACGAAATTGAGAGGACGAAAAGTGAATGTCCGGAGCTTGAACCGGGTTGGTGGACACGGAAAGTCCACCTCAAGGAGTTGGAAAACTCTCATTCCAAACATGTGCTCCAGTATCCTGAGGGAACAAATGGCGTATGAACCAATTATTGGTCACCGGTTACCATGGGACTACATCTCCTCACGATGCTTCACTGCCTTGTGGATCAGATCTTTAGGTCAAAGGCACGGAGTGTGGCCCCCTAAGAAAACCACCTATTTCAGTTTTGGTACCCAGGCAGTATCACAGCCCTCACGCAAATCAAATGACATTTGTGTGGAACATATATATCTGGTGCCCCCTTGTACCAATATTTGTGTGTTCAAATAAAAGAAAGTAAAATAATAATCTACAACTTGACTAAACAATAATTCAATTATGGTGAGTGTGAAGTAGTTAGTAAACGGTAGCATTGGATGATGATGTTGTGAACGAAAACACAAGTAGAGACAATCGAATGCAATTGAACAAAAAATTACAGAATCTCTTAGTCGAATCTGATGCTATGTTTTGGTTTGGCCGCCTTTAACTCTTTTCCAACCATCCCCTACACTAGTCAACGTTGCGCGTCGTGGTAATCAGTGTTCAGGCATACGTAACACATGGCCCAACCATCTCAGTCGATGAAGATTCATCACCTCATCAACTGATTTACCATCATTCCCTAATAACCTTCGTCTAACCTCACTATTACTTACCCGGTGATCCCATCAGATGCGAGCAATATTTCTAAGACATCTATAGTCAAATACTAGTAACCTACGAGTATCTTCTACTCTTAATGGCCACGTTTCGCAGCCGTAAAGTAGAACAGAAAGAACTGCAGCTCAGTATACTCGTCCGTTAATTGATAGACGGATATCTCGTCTTCGCCATAGGTGACGTAAGTTGGCAAAAGTCAAACGAGCTTTTTGAATCCGTTCTGAGATTTCGTCAGACACTAACCCATAAGGGCTGATCAGATTTCTACGATAAGTGAAGTTTTCAACGCGTTCGACTACTTCACCCCCTATTCTTAGTTCAGGTGTTGACGTAGGGCAGTCCTGAAGCAAAAATTTGCATCTAGAGGAGGGAAAAACGCATTCCAAACATCTTGTCATTGTTGCTCAGTATTTCCAAAACACTCTTCAAAAAAAAGTAAGTTGCCATTAAGTATGTCAGTTACCATACTAAACAGTTTGCTTAACAATTATAACAAGCTGGCTCTAGTACAATATTTTTTTTGAAAATCAATGAAACGAAATTACTAACACGAAATTCTTTTTTGAAAAAAAAAACTGTATACTCATACTTGAAAAGAGAGATGACTATGGTTAGTTGAACAAGGTGGCAATGTGTTCGTTGTATCTATCGACGATTGATATCCAAATTGATTAGTGTGACATACGAATGAAGATAGAATATCTAAACTAATTAAATGTTGTAAATGACTTAATTGAACATATTGGAAAATATCCATTTCAGATAATCCATTGAACTTAGGTTTAACCTTCTGAAAAATAATCATAATAATAAATATTATTATTATTATAACAAAGTTAAGTATACACTTTGACAAAAAAAATAGGAAATGTCATTCTGTTGACTCTCATCTTCCTGTCTGTGCTACAGTATGTGAAGAGATCGGATGACATAAGTGAGAATATCATAGAGGAGTATCAGTTCCAAGGAATCTAGTTGACTATCATTCAATTAATCAGTCATACGCAACGTAGAACTTGATAGATATGTGCATGAATCCAAGTTATTACAAAATATTAGCATAAAGGCCCCCAAACGACCTGGTACGGCCGAGAGTGGGAAGAGTCCGCTCTCCCTCTCCAAATGCTCTCACATGGCCTCGCGTATATAGCCTCTGCCACGGAAGTCCTACTCACTGCCTTCTCGTAGCAGGGGTGTTGTTCACGAAAGTGAGAGGACGAAAAGCGAATGTCCGGCACTTTAACCGGGTTGGTGGATGTGGAGTGTCCACCTAGGGGAGTTGGAAAACCCTCATTCCAAAACAATGGTGCACATGGGCTCCAGTATCCTGAAGGAACAAATGGCGTATGAAACAATCGTTCGTCACGGGCTACCATGGGACTGAATCTCCTCACGATGCCCCACTGACTTATGGGTTAGACCTTTAGGTCAAAGGCTCGGGGTGTCACTCCCTAAGAAAACCACCTGCTTCGGTTTGGGCACCTGGGCAGAATCACAGCCCTCACACAAAAGTGTGGCGCATAGGTATCCGGTGCGCTTTGTACCAATATGTATGTGATTAAATAAATAAATAAATAATTAGCATAAAGAGATGAATATATATAAGGATGAAAACCAAAGTACTACGCGTTGTAGTAATATCAGTGGTAGTAAAAAGATTCAGGTATAAAGAATATGATTCAAGAGGAAAAATGAATTTGTGTCACAAGAAAAAAGTTATTTTCAGATTCAGGATCTGAGAGAAGATAAAGAGTTCATGCATCTAGGTCAATGTAAATGAGTCTATGAGATGTTGCCCAACGTCTCCAACCATTAGTCATGATAATCTCATAAACCCCAACCAGGTACTCAGAATCAATCTATATGGTTTAGACCTTAAGTCAATAACTTTATGGGCTGGCCGCACGTTTTAGTTTAGCTGCTTTGTCGGTTGTTGTAAATTCAGGTAAAAGCTTGAACTGATTTAATAGTACAACACATCCTAATCAATAGTATACTTGAAGTGTACTGAGCATAAAAAAATCAGTCTTTTACGAAGACATGGACATACGGTGTGATTCTGAAAGCTAAAATCCAGCATTATTAATTGTAAGAGCTTGTATTTTCTATTTTCAATATTCAAAATGAGATCGATCAGTCATTGTAAGTCAATTTAGTTCCTCTGAATAATAAATGTAACACATCAGACGTAGTGACTATATTAGCTCGGAAGTCAAACTGGTGTTCAAGACAATGATCACTGAACGGAACGAAGGATCAGTGACACAACGACAAGACAGCTAAACTATTCCAATGCGTCCCAGCCTCGCTAGCTATAGGGAGAAGTCCAGGTGTTAAGAAGAGGGAAAATGTATTCCACAAGCAGTCAGAAGCACGAACAACAACAACAAGCACAACTCTAGCGTATATATACCATAAAATATCCTTAGGACACTTCACAATATAGCATATTAAAAGAAGGAACAACCCAAGTAGGAAACATAATATGAGGGTGAAAATGGCCGATGTTAGAGCGGACGTGAGAAACTCAAATCTCCAAAGCAAAATCACAAAAATAAGCCATTTACCAAGTAATTGTTGGGGTTCTAGCAGCCCCCTCCCTAAACAATATTCAATCCCTCATATATTGAATTCGACTGTTAACTATAAATACAATTTTTGTCAACATCTTTGTTTAAATTTTAACTAACGTCTTATAGTGTCGGTTGATATGTTAAGCCCATATGCCTTAATCTAACTTCTGGACAAGTCAATTCACCTATCCATCATGGGTCATGTTTTCACCTTTTTAACTATTCACTTATTAACCCTGACCATTTTCATATGAGCGCAGGTGTGTGCACCCTTCTTATCCTATTTACCACATCTGTCATTTATTCTTGTCTAACTATAAATATTAATTAACGCTTGCTTAAAATGAGTTGGCTTTCCCTCCATCTCCAATGCGTGTGATTTTTGTTTCGCTCGCTGATATTTACACATATGCTTATAACTTTCTGGCCTGTGTCATTTGTCAATAAAACTGTAGCTGCCGCTTCTCTTTACCTTCTGATTTTATGCACCGTTAAGATTTGTATGATAACGGTTATCCAGGTGCACGATTAGCGACGCATGGCACTACAGTCTGTCCATATAGATAAACTGATAGTTTGGAATCTCTATACAGCAATTAACCGACTATTACTCATATTAAAAAAGAGAGAATAAAACGACTCACCACATTATTTAACTGTTTCCCATGGAAACAAAACCAAGTCGATAATCCTAAACTATGATTATCAGTAGTATAATTAAACGAAGTCGATGAAAGTGATTTATCACTCGATTGATTTACGATGAATGATAAAGGACAAATAAGATTTAATAATTTTTGATATAAAATTTGATTATTGCCAATTTCATGTGGATTATCTTCAGATGCCAATACATAAGAACAATTATGAGAACATAGATTAGTAAGTTGTAGGATAGGGTAATGTAGCAGTCCATATTGATCATACAATAGATGAGTGTTTATTAATTTTGGCCAAATGGTATATATTGTTGGCATTAGAACACTATTTGTTTGAATCCAATCAATAAGTAAATGGAACATTTGACGTGTAACCTTAAGGAGAGAGAAAATGAAAAGGAGAGTAAAACTATGATGAAACTATGGAAATTTATAAGGCATACCAGTGAAGGGGATCTTTATAAGGAATTGATGTGGCAATAGAAAATATAACTCATAAATGATAATTTATGTTCTTTTTGTACTTACACTACTTATTTACTTACTTACACCTGTTACTCTTTGTGGAGCACAGGCTGACAACCAGAATTCTTCAACCAACTCTGTCCCAGGCTCATCTTTCCAGGTGTTTCTAAGTGCTATTCATCTTTTTGATGCATGAATCCAATGTTTTATTTGGACTTCCTCTCTTCCTTTTCCTTTCAGGATTCCATGTCACAGAATACTTTGTGGTGCAGTTCAGTGATTTCCGCAATGTGTACAATTCACCTCCATCTTCTTTCTCTACTTTCCTATTCACCTAGGAGTTGGTTGGTTTTCTGCTACAGTAGATTGTTGTTGGTATCTGAGCGAAGGAACTAAAGTATCTTGCGTAGACAACATTTTATAAATAGTTGTACCTTTTTGATGATGATTGTAGTAGCTATCTAAGTTTTAGCTTCTCTTGAAGCCCTTCTGGAGTTACTGCTGATTGCAAGCCCGGATAAAGGGAGAGGGTTGGGCGGGAGGTTAGCGAAGCCATCTTGCAGAAAAGAACTTTTCGAAAGAACGCTAACTTAAATCACTCGGGTAAATAATTAAATGTTTGGTGAGTTTGCGGAGATAACGGACTGATCCTATTTAGACAATTCGTAATGAGGATGTCTCATACTACGACGAAACATCATCAGTACACGACTATCTATAGGATAAGCGTACACTTACAGTGTGGATATGGTATTGTCTACTAACCAGTTTGTTCATATGACGAATTCCGAACAAATATGCAAGTTAGTCACATAATGAACAAATAACTCTTAGACAACACATTACGAACACCTTGAGTCTGACTGGTAAACATTCAAATTCTCGATAAAATATAAAACCCACAAGTAAAGCTGCAGATTCTTCATAGTAACGCGCATCAAGGAACATAAACTTTATTCTTAAGGTTTCGTCTATCGATATGAAATAACTTAAATCAATAATATTCATATTGTAAATATCTGTTTTGTAGATTTTGTTAATTCTCTAGGAGAAAGTTAAACACGACACTGATCATTGATTCATAAGATATTATCACAATATGTAGCTTGTATTTGTCACAGGTTGATCTGAGCTGGTTTGTTCCTGAAAACCAGGTAGCACTGAGCAGACTAATACTCAGTAATGCTCGATCATTCACCCATGAGCGGTTGAACTCAAAATATCCAGATCTTGAAGTGAATGTTTAATCATTAGAGCAACTTGGTTTAGATCCAATGTTACAATTCCAATCTCAATCACTTTGTGATATAATGCAAAGATTATACGATCTCTACTTCAGTCAAATCATCGCAATACGTAAGTAATAAACTGACATCAAAATATAAAAAAGACAGTTGAACAACAAAAGTTAATTAATAAAAACCCTCTACTTACATATGGATATATACTATTGATTGTATGAAGCATAATAGGCTTTGTGTCCTGTTCTGTAAGATCATCATCATGATCCGTAATCCGATGGTATTTATACTTGTTATCTTTGTTAAGACTATTACTGCCTTCAATATTTTGTATCTGTCTTAAATCTTTCAATATCAGTTGTATAAAATGTTTTACAGATTTCACATTTAATACACCAAGAGATTGTGAATAGTCTGTACGAAATTCAATTGATCGAATAGATTGTGGTATCATGAAACATCGTAATAGATCTAAGCAGGTTAGTCGAATAACTAGATGTATATGTGTGTATGTGCATAGAGATGAAGTATTGAATAGAAAAATAGAGAAAAAGGAAAGAGGTTACAACTGTGCATAGAACAAAATGTACACAACAGAGATAAGTAAGAACAATTGTAAAATACCAATATAACTGCTTGTAAGGATTGTTGAATTTCATTATATGCTCAGCCTTGAATGGCATGGCTCAAAATCATTTGCAATGGAGAAGGTGCATCCACTCTTTGTGTTCTTCCAATTTCTAATCTTCTGCATTCTTCATGCCCCTTTCTTTTTTCTCTTTCCAAATTTATTTCATTGGATTATACTCCTTCAATAACATCTTCAAACTCTAATCTTTCGGATTACTGCTTAAACTCTAAATACTTCTACCACTATGGGATTTGAATGGACAACTGAATCTCTGTGCTAATGTGGTATGGCAACTCGAACTTATGTACGTACATACGGAGTTCTACGTTGTGACTGACTGATACGCTCAGTGGTAACTAATTTCGAGATAATTCTAGAATTCTAGTGAGACGTTGTGATTAGTGGAACTTAACTATGTTAAATATGAAACAGTTACCCGTACGACAAAAATAGAAAACGGTTGAGCAATGTTGCGAGTCAGTTAAGACCAGACGTGTAGGTCAATGAACTCTGGCTCAACATACTGTGTGTTAAGCGCATTTTGCGAGACCTGAAGGATCATGGTTCAATCTGAGGTGCGGTATGGATACACGCTGCCGAGAAGTCTCATCCTAGTACAAAACAGGAGTTCAATGCTCCTTGGTTTTCTACGGATATCTAACCCAGTTTGAATCGTGATATTATTAAACATGTAAACCAGTTCAAGTTCAAAAATATTTACAAAAAGGCATATCTCTGCATTCAAAGTCATACAATTACATTTGATCACTTGGTTTTCTCATTTCTATCAAAATATATAATCTGTTCACGAAATACACAAACAAATACTGAGGATCAAACTGATGATAACATAGGACAAACTTCCAGGATATTCATGAAGTGCTAAAAACTATTCATGAAGAAAACACAATGAATGTATTACAGTATGGATCATAACAAGTACGAGAATCATGTAAAATGATGGATTTCCTGCACATTCGTCAGTAATATTTCCCAAATTCCGAACCAATAATAATTGTGTAATAGTTAGTGATACTATCCCAGTCTCCAATGGTTGGAGACTCTAGGTGACATAGCTCAGAATCGATCACAATGGCGTAGGTGTATACACTCTTTATCTTCCCTTAAACCTTGAGATTAAAATTGCTTCATAACTTTCTCCCTTCCTATACTATGTCCTTATATACAATCTTTCTTTTATATACTACCACCACTAAATTAACTACTATGAATCCGGTGTTCATCTTGTTGTGCTAACGAGGTATGGCAACTTGGACCGATGCATAAATGTGCCTGGTCCTACGTTGTAGCTAACTGACTGACTATCCCTTTTGCCTGAACCAAATTAGGTGAAATATATTTCGAACCAAAAAAGCATTGGTGGTTGAAACCTTTGTAAATTCATTGATATATGATCCCTTTGAAAACAAAATGTCATCTATCATCATAACAGTAATTGATTTAAGTATTATTTTTCAATAGTTGCTTTAAATCGAAAATCCCCTGGTACAGCCGAGAGTGGAGACAGTACGCTCTTCCTCTCCAAATGCTCTCACATGGCCACGTGTATATAGCCTCTGACAGGGAAGTCCTACTCATTGCCTTTTCGCAGCATAACTATTGTTTACGAAATTGAGAGGACGAAAAACGAATGTCCGACGCTTTAACTGGGTTGGTGGACACCGCGCGTCCACCTAGGGGAGTTGGAAAACCCTGATTCAAAACTAATGGTGCACATGGGATCCAGTATCCTGAAGGAACAAATGGCGTATGAATCAATCGTTGGTCACTGGCTACCATGAGACTTCCGATTGCGTCCAAACTATTGGCTTCTGTCATTCTTCGTAGGTTGTTTAAAACCCGAGAAAGATTGACTCGCGAGGAGCAGGCTGGTTTTCGTTCTGGTCGAGGATGCATTGATCACATCTTCACCCTCCGCCAAATGTTAGAACACCGTCATACTTATCGCAGGCCAACAATCGTAGTGTTTCTTGATATCAGGGCTGCCTTCGATTCGTTGGACAGGACTGTTCTCTGGGATTGTCTATTGAAGAAGGGTGTGCCTGAGAAGTTCATTAACATCTTAAAGGCCCTGATACGAACACCTCAGGCAGAGTGAGGGCATACAACCACCTTTCTCCCTTGTTCCATTCGAGCAGTGGGGTTAGGCAGGGTTGCCCAATCTCACCATTCCTCTTCAACTTTGCCATCGACGACATCCTGGAAACAGCTCTGATGGATGTAAGTAATGGCGGTGTGGATCTGCTGCCTGGAAAACGACTTCTCGACCTCGAGTATGCGGATGATATTGTCTTACTGTGCGATAAAGCCCAAGGCATGCAATCCGCACTAATTCAGTTGGCAACCAGTGTCCGCAGGTACGGCATGCGCTTTGCACCCTCCAAGTGCAAAGTACTCCTACAAGACTGGCAGGATCCCAATTCTATACTCACCCTGGGTAGTAAGCAGATTGAAGTAGTTGAGAAGTTCGTGTATCTAGATAGCTGCATAAGTGCTGTTGGTGGCGTGAGCTATAAGATCGATGCATGTATAATGAAAGCCAGAGCGGCTTATACCAATCTGGGCCATATTTGGCGCCTTCGTGATGTTAGTCTGGCTGTAAAAGGTCGGATCTACAACGCGTCGGTGAGAGCAGTTTTGCTCTACGCTTGTGAAACCTGGACTCTCCGAGTTGAGGATGTTGAACGACTCTCTGTGTTTGATCATCGTTGTCTCCGAAGGATTGCTGATAACCAGTAGCAAAATCATGTTAGTAATGCAGAGATTCGGCATCGTGTGTTCGGGGGCAGAGACGACAATCCAATTGGTGTCACCATCTTGAAACATCGACTTCGGTGGCTTGGACATGTTCTACGAATGTCTTCGCAGAGAATTCCACGTCGTGCATTATTTGTCGACGCTGGGATTGGTTGGAAAAAGTGGAGAGGTGGTCAGTGTATGAGATGGTGTCGTGGCATGAAAGAAAGCTGCAAAGGGCTAGCTTCTGTTGGTCCTTCATGACCACGTGGCTGGGGTCCGAGAGATGGTGCAACACAGTTGCTAGAGACGTTATCAGATATGGGCTCAGAATAGAAGCCAGTGGCGTACCTGCTGTAACCTTCTTTTACTTTCTTCATAAAGAGTGGTTCTAACTTTCTTAACTGAAAGAGTCTTCTGGTTGTACATTTCAGTCCGCCTTATCTTTTCATCCTTTCTCTTCCTATTTTCATTATTTTGTGCGGCGCATATGTATCTGGTGCCCTTTGTACCAATATTATTGTGTTTAAATAAATAAATATACAATAAAAGATAAAACTTTTGATTAGAAACCCAATTTCATTTAGTCAGGTTAAAAGTAAATGTTACAAGAAGAAATTAACTTACTTGGACACTTTGATAAATTAGACATTAATTTTAAAATCTCTTCAATTAAGTGATATATGTGAACCTAATAAAAGATATAAATACAAACAAATAATAATAATAATAACACTCTACAATTGATAGAAATCGATCCAAGTAGAAATCAAAATTTCATGCATTTGGAAGGAATCTATCCAGTACAGATTTCCATTCATCCTACTACTTACTTACTTACTTACGCCTGTTACTCCCAATGGAACATAGGCCGCGGACCAGCATCCCCTAACCCACTCTGTCCTGAGCCTTCCTTTCTAGTTCTATCCAATTTTTGTTCATCCTTCTAATGTCTGTCTCGCAGTAATGTATTCTTTGGTCTTCTACTTTTCCTTTGGCCTTCAGGATTCCATGTTAGTGCTTGCCTTGTGACGCAGTTGGGTGATTTCCTCAATGTGTATCCTATCCCATTCTGCTACTACATTATTATTATTATTATTATTATTATTATCATTATTAGTTAAACACATATTGGTACAAAGAAGCATCGAATACATATGTGCCACACAAGTCGCTTAATTTGTGTGTGGGTTGTGATACTGCCCGGGTGCCAAGACAGGAGTAGGTGGTTTTCTTAGGAGTCACACTCGAGCCTTTGACCTAAAGGTAGTGAAACAACGTCAGGAGATGTGGTCTCATGGTAGCCGATCACCAACAATAGGTTCATACGCAATTCGTTCCGTTGTAATGTGGGTTACTTATATCTATATAAGAATAATATGGTGATGGTCAGACATAGAATGTATTTTGGCAGAAGATAGATAAGGAAAAAACAGGAACGAAGCACAACCGTTATGAAAATTCATAAACAATGAAATCAGAGTATATGGACTGATATTTGCAAAAGGAACAGTTAAGATTGAGACAATTGATTGCCATTTTGCAAATTAACTGTTTACTGTATGGTTGTAAGATTGTAGTGAGATAGTCTGTAATTCGTGCTTATTCACATTCGATTGTCCCCACCTGTGTTCTTGTTCACTACACCGTCAGCACCATGGAACCCATGTTCACTGTCGGTTTAAAATTAGGATTTTCCAACTCCCCTAGGTGGATCCCCTATATCTGCCAACCCGATTAAAGTGCCGGACATTCGCTTTTCGTCCTCTCAATTTCGTAAACAACAGTAATACCGTTAGAAAGCAGTGATTAGGACTTCCTTGGTAGTGCTTGTATGCACGTGACCATGTGAGAGCATTTGAAGAGAGAAAGTGAACTTTTCCTACCCTCGGCCGTACCAGGACATTTCAGAGCGCTATTATATGACCAGAATAACCTTATTATGTGATACGCGCTACTTATGACGACAGATATAAGTAGAACATAGTAGGAATTAGGAGCAGAATGTTTATTGGCAGAAGATTCAAATAAAGAGAAGAGGAAGGAAAACAGAAAGCAATCGAAATAACAAAAATATTTGTTATATCCCAATGAGTAATAAAAATATATTTATTATTAACTTGCTACCCACTACTCAATTTCTTTAAAACTATTAAGTTCAACCTTAGCATTGATACCTATATTCCATGTATAATTTTCATATTTTACAAAGACACTTCGTGACTTAATATACAATAACTAATTGGTTTGTTGAACCTTAGTTTTCGGCCACTACAATTAGATAATTCATCCTCAGTAGCTAGGTGGATAACGTGATGGTGTTTGAAGTGAACGGCACTTAGTTCGAGTCCTAGAGTACACATCAACTATAGGTTACAGGTACATATAGTTGACGATTCCCGAATGGGACGAAACACGCGTCCTGGATTAGACTGCCAACCACCATCCATCTTCGCTTATAATGCTTGTGACTTAAGGAAATATCTACGCAATCCGTATATAATGCATATATGCCAATAAGAGACTTTACAATTGTAGTCCTAAACATCAATGGGAAGATTGAAACAAACAATACGAAAATGAACCATATAAGCCACTCTTCATCATAATTTTAGGCTGTCAGAAAATGTATTTAAAGTTTTAATTTCATAGACTAGGTGACGTATTAGGATATTCTTCAAGCTCGTTGAAATCTGACATACTGAGGTTAGCTAGTATAGATTTTTTGTTGTTTCCTGTGTTATCGGTGTAACTTCCTTTCTATAACATATTTCCACGGTTCATGATTAACGTAGAAAACAAAATTATACAACTCGAAGCAACGGTACGCTTTCTACACTCTCATTAAAAATCCCCCCCAAAATGAAATGACGTCGAGTTTGTGATGCCAATGAGAAAAGCAAATTTATATTCAGGATCTGACAATACCAAACGAAATTATCATAATACTTACTTGTAAATACTTATCCTCAATAGGATGTGGTCCATGGAGATATGACTTAAATATACTAAAATAATTGGCGGTAATCAACGACAGACAATTTGACCATATATAATTTTCACATTTCATTGAAACATTGACAATTTCCATAGGAGACAATAATGATTTTATATGTTGACAACAATTAAATAATGATAGATTATGTAAACTTAATCGAATAAATAATCGTGTTGAAAAGACTAATAATCGTACTGATTGTGGATTGAATTTGAATGTTGATTCATTTTGATTTGTATGTTGTGACATATCTGTTCAATAAAAGCGAAAGATAAAAGAGAAGCTTCTTTGGATTAAAACAAAAATGATATACTGGTAAAGAAAGTTATTTATAGTTGAAGCCATGAGTCAATTGAAGCTAGACCACCATGGAAAACCTGGAAGCACTGGACGGCAGTTTTGTCTTATTGTGGGACTCCACAGCACTGCGCATCCACGATCCCACCTCGCGGGATTCGAACCCAGGACTTATCAGTATCGCGCACGAGCGCTTAACCTCTAGACTACTAAGCCGGCATCCAACGGTGACCAGTGGAGTTCAATCAGGTCTGTTGTGAGATAGAAACTCACTGAAGACAATGGTGAACGGCTGATGAACTCCGTGGATTGGTTAGACATTACCACTGGTGGATGCCGGCTCAGTGGTCTAGTGGTTAAGTGCTCTGGCGCGAGACTGGTAGGTCTTGGGTTCGAATCTCGCGAGGCGGGATCGCGGATTCGCACTGCTAAGGAGTCCCACAATAGGACGAAACGGCCGTCCAGTGATTCAATTGATTCATGATTTCAACTATAAGAAATTACTGGAATCTCCACAAAAACCCCTTCTGAAGTAGAAAGTATTAAACTGACAGTTAAAAATAAGATTATACAAACAGAACAAGACAAAGACCTTAATAAATATATAGTTAACAAAATGTAGAATTTGAATGGGTTCATCGAAATGTTCCTAATAACAAAGCTAATTTAGATGTGTCATTTGTAGAAATAACTTTGTGACCTCGATTGTAAACATAATATTGTTTAACTATGAATTGGTATACATACTATAAAAATTTCATTTATTTACATAGGTAACAGTATCTGTAAATGGGGAATATAAATCGCATAAACCAGCTATTCTGAACTTTTACAAGGCTTCTTGAGTATCTCAAGGGTTACATTTCAGGCTAAGAAGCTAGGCGACATGAGGTTGAATCCTCCAGAGAGTACCAATTCCCTCAAGATTACGAGTAAATCTTGCCCACATATGTCCTATAGCAAGAAATCTAGATTTATGAATTCCTATCGAATAAATTTAACCACCTAACGCTTTAGTATAGTCCATGCAGTGTAGAGTTACTTGGACAAGTGACCACATTGCAAATCAATTGATAGAACTTGATTAGCATTGACAAGTACTAGATAAACGTGACATTGGTCACTATATATATATACAAAGACTTACCAAAATAACGATTATCTGTATAAGTATTTAATGTTTCATGTATCGATTCATCAGAAGTTAATGATGAAGAAGATCGTGATCGTTCCTCAAACTTTGTAATAGATAATGTTATGTTATTATTATTACTACTGTCGCTACTATTAGCAGTAGTAGTATGGTTCACGAAAGGATTTTCATTAAATGTGTACTGGATAAAATGTACAAGAAATTCATAAAAATTATTAAAGCCATATAGTCTAATGAATTGTACTTGTGTAAAAGCATCTTCTAGTATAGTAAATAACTGATCAATTGAATTGTTATACTTATCACTGTATGAATCCCCACTATTCAATGATGACTGAAATGTGAAAAAAAAAAGAGAAAATAGTAGTGTAATAAAAACAAGAGCACGATTGGGGACAATCGAATGTATTCAAGGACAAGATTACAGACTATCTCACTACAATCTGATAACCATACAGTAAATAGGTAATTTGCAAAATAACAATTGTCTCAATCTTCACTGTTCCTTCTGCAAATATTAGTTCTTCTTCTCTGATTTCATTATTCATGCATTTTCGAACCGATTGCGCTTCATTTCTGTTCGTTCCTTGTCGATCTTCTGCCAAAATACATTCTATGTCCGACCCTCAACATATACTACTTATATGGATATAAGTAGACCACACCACAGTAGGTGTCTATCGAAACTTAGTTATTACTATGAAAAGAAAGACAAATTGTGTCTATATGTGGATTTGTGTTAATTATGGAAATCAAGAATATACTATTTTGATAATCATACTATCAAGTGTATACATTAACTTTCTCTCAATCTGATATTTAATCCACTAACGGTTATGTGAGTTTGTTGGAGAGACCCAGAAAATTCCTCGGAAAAAGCTGAAAAAAGGCTCTGAAAACGTTGAGAAGCATCTTGTCTAATCAGCATTGAATGAAAGTTCACCAGAAACATCTATAAAGGGAAAAGTCAAATGTCACATTTCTAATTGCATGATTGTCTTTCCTGCTACTATGTTTAGTAGCGTTCCAGAACTTTTTAGAAACCCAAGGCGATTTAAAATGCTATAAATCCCCTTGATTATCTGTACATAAACGGACCTTGTAGTAAAGTATTACTTCTATATTTCGCGTCTTTTTTCTCGTGTTCACGTGGCCGCATAGACAGCCTAGGGGGTTACTAGAAGAGCTTACGAAACCCAATTAAGCGTTCAGTTAAGAGATTGATCAGATATATCGCTAATGTCAATGTTTAGTTAGATTGCATCATTTTACACTGTTAGCGTAAAGATGTATGTGAAATAGTTGATTTAAATAAAATCTAAATCAAAAAACAATTAACTGAATATAGTTTGAAAGGCTTATCATGTTCTTTAGGTCTTTCTTTCCTTTCCAGTTATAGATGATTATAAGAACTAAGTAATTAGACTGGAATCTTCATTCATTACATCATATCATTCCAAGTATCATGTCTTAGTCATCTCATTAAATAAATACTGCTCTTTAACTATCGAGTTCTATGTAACATTTATCATTCCAAAACGCTTATTGCATTGTAACTATACCATTCTTACGCTCTCGTTATACGGCTTATACAAGAAAACAATGTGCTTACAAGGGTGATGGCTATTATGGTGTATGTTGCAATAACAGTCCTGTACTCTACAATGTTGTCACTTATATGTATACATTTATATACTTAATACTATTATAACCCTTGCGAGACGATAGCAATCGATGGTTAGAGACGTTGAATGACATGGCTCAAAATCGTTTACAATGGCACAGGTGCATCCACTCTTTGTGTTCTCCCAATTTCTATTCTTCTGAATTCTTCATGTTCCTATCTTTTCTCTCTTTCCAAATTTATTTCACTGGATTATACTCCTTCAATAACATCTTCGAACCCTATTCTTTCGGATTAATGCTTATACTCTTACTACTTCTATCACTATGGGATTTGAATCGACAACTGCTTCTATGTGCTAATGTGGTATGGCAACTCGAACTGATGTACGTACGTACAAGGTTCTACGTTGTGACTGATTGACTGACTGACTGAACTCTTATGACAAAAGTTCAAACAAAACAATCTATACATTATGTTTTCTCAAATAATGTAAATTCACATTTTCTTATATGTTACAGTCACTTCTATGTCGACCCGATCATCCTTGTGAATTAGAGTGTACCATATAATGATTTTTAAAAGATAAATTATTACAACCGAACTTACTGAAATGATAATCTTATAGATATCATTCTATGACTACAGATTTAAATGTCACTTAGATATTGAATTAACATAATGGGACTACTTATTTATTGAATATCAATTTGTAAATTAGAATTTGAATTAAGTTGTTTATGTAGAGATGCATGAAACTACCCATTTGGCTGAACTGTAGATACTGTGATACTACTTAGGTGCCCAGACCGAAGCAGGTGGTTTTCTTAGAGGGCCACACCCGGAGCATTTGACCTAAAGGTCTGATCCAAAAGGCAGTGAAGCATCATAAGGAGATGCAGTCCCATGGTAGTTGGTGACCAACGACTGGTCCATACGTCATTTGTTCACTCAGACTACTGGAGTCCATGTGCACCATTGTTTTGAAATGAGGGTTTTCCAACTCCTCTAGGTGGACTCGCAGTGTCCACCAACCCGATTTAAGCTCCGGACATTCGCTTTTCGTCCTCTCAATTTCGTAAACAACCGTAATGTCGTGAGAAGGCAGTGAGGAGGATTTCCCTGTCACAGGCTATATACGCGAGGCCATGTGAGAGCATTTGGAGAGGGAGAGCGGACTCTTCCCACTCTCGGCCGTGTCAGGGTATTTAGTGGGGGGGGGTTCAAATAAGCGATCAACTGAATACTTTATACACTAAACTATCGCTCCCAGAAATAATATAGACGTTTTGTGAACCAGTAAACATCGTTGATGTTAAACAATATTGAACAAAAATTCAATTTTCATGGTCAAAAGCATGAGTCAATTGAAGCTAGACCACCAAGAAAAACTCAGAAGCACTGGACGGCCGTTTCGTCCTATTAAGGGACTCCTCAG
>NC_031502.1:56024696-56037262 GCF_000237925.1 Schistosoma mansoni
TAGGACGAAACGGCTGAGGAGTCCCTTAATAGGACGAAACGGCTGTCCAAGGCTTCCAGGTTTTCCTTGGTGGTCTAGCTTCAATTGACTAAAATCTCCACACAAACCCCATTCTGAAAATCTCCACACAAACCCCATTCTGAAAAATTCAATTGACAATAAATGAAGAACAAAGAACTACTACAGAAAAACATTGTACAATATTCCAAACGACATATATATATATCCATAATATTGAAAGTAACATACCTTTGTATTTGGTATCATTTCAATTAAAACAATAATTGGAGGTAAAATTAAAGAACTTAATGTATTGACATTTTCCAAATGATCAATATCAGTATTCATTGAGAATTTGGCTTGGATAACTTTATTAATAAATGATATACTAAGTTCATTAAAATGTTTTTTTGAATCGTAAATTGAATTTTCAACTATCATTAATGAATGATAAAATATATTTTGATTAAAATTAATTATCATTGGTGGATTTAACCAATTTGAATGGGAAATTAAAATAAGATAAGCTAATAATTCCCAATATGATTTGATTTCTTCAAAAATCTATGAAAATAGAAGGAGATAAGATGAATATAATCATGATGATGAGGAGGAGGATTAGGTTGCTGTTGTTGTTTACGAAACTGAGAGGACGAAAAGCGAATGCACAGCGCTTTAACCAGGTCGGTGGATATATGTAAGGATGGCTCGTTGGTAAATTCCAGGAAGCCTAGAAAGAGCCGAAGATATTCCATCCAATCACTGCTAAGGGAATATTCTAGAATATCGACGTGTAGCTTCCCTATTGGATGGATAAGAATGACCCCCTATGTGTCTATTGGCTGTCCGAAATGATGATTTACTTTCAGCCAAAAAACTATAAATACATGAGGTTTTTGTACTATATTTTGACACTGTTTTGGGGAATAAAATTCCTAATTACTAGTCTTTCGTCTTCTCTCTTGCGACGTTGCGGGTTCGATCGTTCAATTAGTCTAGTAGTACGCGGCATAGTAAGAATCAAAGCTCTAGATATAACAATATAGAACATCCACCTAGGGGAGTTGGAAAACCCTGATTACAAACCAATGGTGCACATGGACTCCAGTATCATGAAAGAACAAATGGCGTATGAACCAATTATTAGTCACCAACTACCATGGGAATGCATCTCCTCACGATGCTCCACTGCCTTGTGGATCAGATCTTTAAGTCGAAGGCTTCTGGTGTGGACCCCTAAGAAAACCACTTACTTCGGTTTCGGCACCCGGTCAGTATCACAGCCCTCAAACAAATCAAATGAGATTTGTGTGGCGCATATGTGTCTGGTACCCCATGGTACCAAAATTTATGTTTTTAAATAATAATATTAATGACTAGTAGTAGAATCCAGAAAGACGAGATTTTTCAATATGCAAACCATCAACTGAGTACACCTATATCTCGATGTTATTGTTTTCATAGGGTTTCAAGGCCAATACCACTCCTTTTTAAAATGTTGATACATTATTTAATAAACCATTAAGTTCAGATAACTATATCGAGACAAACCGCGCAGGGTACACATTTGCTAACAAAGACTGATCATAACTTAACCGTAATTACGTGTTATTATAAAAAGCTTAAAAATTAATAGAATCCAGAATACTGAAAAATGTTAAATGCAGTTGTTGGGATATTTCCCTTTTTTTTATTTACCCTCAGGAAGAAAAAGATAAGTATCTTGGAATTCATAAACCCTAAATACGATGGATAGAAAGCTAGTTGTAGCAGATAATCTGGTAGGAAACTCTAGTGATTGAATATTACTTACTTACTTACGCCTGTTAACCCCCTTAGAGGAGCATAGGCCGCACACCAGCATTCTCCATACAACACTGTTCTCACCAATCCTTTCCAGTTCCCATTCATCCTTTTCATATCTGCTTCTATTTCCCGACGTAATGGGTTCTTTGGCCTTACGCTTTTCCGCTTTCCTTCCGGATTCCAAGTTAGGTATTGCCTCGTGATGCAGTTTGGTGTTTTCCCACATGTATGTCCGATTCACTTCCAATATCTTTTCCTAATTTCCTCTTCAGCTGGAAGATGGTTTGTCCTCTATCATAAAACACTGTTGCTGATAGTATCCGGCTAGTGAATGTTGAGTACTTTGCGTAGACAACTGTTTATAAATAATTGTACCTTCTTGACAATGGATGTAGTAGTTCTCCACGTTTCACCTCCGTACAGTAGAACTGACTGTCTTGATGTTCGTATTGAAGATTCTAACTTTGATGTTAGTTGACAGTTGTTTTTAGTCCCATATGTTCTTCAATTATAGAAATGCTGCCCTTGCTTTGCCGATCCTCGCCTTTAAGTTTACATCAGATCCTTCTTGTTTATCAATGATGCTTAGTGATTGAATATGGGAGGGAGATATTAACTGTTGAAAATATTGATAGAATGCATTTTTGAATGAATACAATTTAAATTTATCTAAGACAAGTCGCAATATTATAAAAATGGTGCTGAGAGTTCATTGACTTAATCGAATTCCTAATATTGAATAAAGTTACTATTATTGTCATAAGTATAAGGGTGATTCGTGGGAATTATAAAGTTTCCATAGTTACAATAACGCAATGATCATAGTTAGACCGTCATTGAGAACCTAGAAGCATTATAAGGGCGTTTCGTCCTATTATGAGACTTCTTTCGCAGTACATATCTACGACCCCACTACAGAAGATTAGAACCAGAACGTTCGGTCTCGAGTACGAATGCATAACATTTATACCACAGAGCTGGTATCCAATGAAGTGAATGTCTAATTACAGACAACACTTAACATTCTATGATTATCTTCCATTATTTGAGGTGGATAACTGTATCACACTCAACATGTTTGCACTCCGCTGGTCACCGCTTTTCACTAGAATTACAGGCATTGCACCTTGAAGCCGGTCGATAGTGAGCAGATTATATTTATCAGTATATTTGAGTATATAGAGGCAGTGGTGTGGATAAAATCCGTTCTCGATTCAAACCTTTATTACTACCAAAGCTATTGAAAATATTCAAGAAGTTAAGGTAACTTTGTATTATTGTAACAACTTACTTAACAAAAAGTATATTACAAACAATTCAGTGGTCACACAGAGTTAGAACAAACTTCTTACCTCCGAATTCGATGTATGCAGTAACTTTTCTGATTCATTTAAAATATCAAAAAATAAGCCAGCTGTGGAATACATCAAACGTCTTTGAAACAGTCCGTATTCTTGCATTAACGATAATTGAATGTGGCCACTGGAGACTGTTGAACGACGATTCAACTGGACAGTTAAAATATTATTAACTAAACATCTATAATAATAATAAATAAATGAAAAGTCAACACAAATTCTATAGTTATCATTACAGAATCGAAATACAAGTAAACTCTGTTAGTTCAGATAATGCTGAAATTATAAAACATTGTCAAACACAAAAGTTGGGCTCTGAGATCACACTTTAAGGTCGTCAAGACAACAACTAACCAAGTTTCCGTTTTAAGTATTGGAAGAAGAAATACCAATTCCCTGAAAATTTCAAATACAAGTTAATCCCGAGCGCCAACCAGTATAAAACGTATCCAAGGTTTCCCGTTGATTACATTTAATCACTGGAGCAAACTCAGATCGGACGTCACATTTCAACTTGATTGACAGACTTCGATTAGATCTAAAAACTGGACAAATACGATATTGATTACTACTAGGTGATTAATCAGGACTGGCCTGAGTCAACACCTGAACAAAGTATAGAGAGTAAAGTAGTCGACAACTTCACTAATCTTAGAAGTCTGATCAGCCCTAATCGGTTGGTGTCTGACGAAATCTCAGCACGGATTCAAAAAGCTCGTTTGGCTTTTGCCAACTTACGTCTCACATCTCACAACAGACCCGGTTGGACTTCACTGACCACGCCTTCTCACTAAAACTCCAGGAAATACCTGTTGGAGACAGTCACTAGTGAGCATATAACAACTATAATCAGAGAAGGGTTTTGTGGAGATTTTAGTAATTTAATAATTAAATTCATGAGTCAACTGAAGCTAGACCATCATGGAAAACCTGGAAGTACTGGATGGCCGTTTCATCCTAGTGTGAGACTCCTCAGTAGTGCGCATGCACGATCCAGCCCTCAGTATTCGAACCCAGGACCTGTCGATCTCGCGGGTGAACGTTTAAACTCTAGACAGCTGAATCGGCATCCAACGGTGTTAATGCCTAACTCCATCCAATCCATGAAATCACGCCACCGTCCACCATTGTCGAAACAACCGTCTAATGCCTCCACGTTTTCTACGGTGGTCTACCTTTAATTGACTAATGAACTCAACTATAAAATTATTAAAATCTCTAGAAAACCCTTCGATCTAATTAAAAATTCTATTTCAATTAATAAATTCAGAAAACTTAATCATTTGAATATTTTAATGTCATATACCTTGTTCAAATTACTCAATAGGTTTAGTTTTTATAGGTGCATTCATAAGAAACTGATTTTCCACAGAGTCATTACTGTGAAACACTAATGATAGATATATTTACTTAAAGCAAACAGTTATATATTGGACAATCAATGATTCAAAAACAAAACAAAAAAAAATTGAAACTATATCATACAGGCCCCCAAATGACCTGGTGCGGACGAGAGTGGGGAGGGCCCACCCTCTCTCTCGAAATGTTCTCACATGGCCACGTGCATACAACCACTACCAGGGAAGTTTTACTTACTGCCTTCTCGTGGCATCACTGTTGTTTACGAAATTGAGAGGACGAGAAGCGAATGTCAGTCTCTTTATCTGGGTCAGTGGACATAAAAGGTTCATCTAAGGGAGTTTGAAAACCCTCATTCCAAACCAATGGTGCATATGGGCTCCATTATCCTGAGAGAACAAATGGCGTATAAACCAATCGTTGATCACCAACTACCATGGGACTGCATCTCCTTATGATGCTTCACTGCCTTGTGGATCAGACCTTTAGGTCAAATGCTCCGGGTGTGGCCCCCTAAGTAAACCACGTGCTTCAGTTTGGGCACCTGGGCAGTATCATAGCTCTCATACAAATCAAATGAGATTCGTGTGGCGCATATATATCTGGTGCTTCATTGTACCAATATTTGTGTTTAAATAAATAAATACCATAGAGAATAGTTGAATATTTAAATAAATTACTTACCTTAATAAGGAATATGAATTTTTCATATCTTTTCTATATAATATCTTCTCAATTATATCATTGTATATTCCCCAATTATTTTTAATAATTAAATGATTATTATGAAATAATAATTGAATTTTCATTCCAATAAAATTAATAAAACATTCTAATATCGAATTCAAATATAAACAACAATCCCCATCATCTTCATCTTCTTTTTGTTCCTCATTAATACTGATTTCATGGAATATTGGAACGATTACATAATCTATTACGTAATCTATTAATATAATATTATTATTATTATCTATATTTAATTGTAATTGTTTATATTGTATTTTATATAATTGATATAAAAATTTAATTTTTAATTTATATAATTTTTTATAATTAATTAAATATTGATTTAAAACTATTTGTAATAAATTAATTTTTTGATTTTTAATTAAATTAATTAAAAAATTATAAATAATATAAGAACATAAATAATAATAATTATTATTATTACTATTATTATTAGTATTATTATTATTGCTATTATTATTAGTAGTAGTATTATTACTATTATTATTATTGTTATTATTATTATTATTATGTAAGGGATTAGATATAAGAGGTAAAATGTAGAAATATAATCTGAATAATAGATCAAATATCCATTGAATACATTGATCATTTAAAAAATATATAGAATAAATAGATGTGATATGTATATATAGAAATTGTAATAATAAATAATAATATATTGATAAATTATGTATAATAGTAGTATCATTAATAAGTAGTATAATGTCTGCTTGATATATTAAATAATCTAAGAAAACAAGTAAATAAGGAAATTCTTTATTATTAATAATAATATGATTGTCTATTTGTTTATGATCTAATAAATGTTTATCTAGATTACAAAGTTTATGAAATAAACTCATATAATAATAGTAGTAATCATTATTATTATAGTTATACTTTATATAAGTAGTATCATTATGATCATTATTATCATAGTTATACTTTATATAAGTAGTATCATTATGAACACTATCATTATATAATAAGTCATTATTGCATGATCCGTTCGTAAATTGTAGACTTGTTAGAAATTTATTCATTTCATTATGCCATTGATGATCAATATGAAGATATTGAGGATTCATATCGATGAAGTATATGAGAGTATCAATTAAAGTTAGTTTTAAAGGAAGATAATGAATAGAATCATTTGAAATAAACCATTGAATTAATAATTTCTTTAAATTTGATAATAAATTATCGTTGATAGGAAGATTATTATTTGATTTTTGATAATATTTTAAACAATTATATATGATTGATAAATTTTGATAAATAATTACCATAGTTACTAGATGGGAATTATTTCTGAAAAAAAAACAAATCAATAAAAGAGAAATTATTAGAAGGGGGGTTTTGTGGAGATTTTAGTAATTTTATATAGTTGAAGTTATGAGTCAATTGAAGGTAGATCACTATGGAAAACTTGGATGCACTGGACCGCTGTGGATGCGCACTGCTGAAGAGTCACACAATAGGACGAAACGGTCGTCTAGAGCTTCCAGGTTTTCTATGGTAGTCTAGCTTCAATTGACACATGACTTCAACTATATGAAAAAAAGAAATTCATATTAGATGTTTTATGATCAAAAGTTATTAAACAAAAGTTATTAGAAATTTATGAAGATAACCAATACATATTTTGATGGAGTTTTGTTCTCTCAGCTGGATGGTTTGGTCGTGGAGCTATCATCGTCCTTCTGAACGATATCATCAGCAAAAACTTGGGTGAGACGTGAAGTATTTGAATTTCTCTACATATGGCTGACAGCTTGTCCTGTACACCTCGATGTTGATTGGTTGTTGTTGACCTTAAATCTTTCATTGTTTATTTCTTTGTTTTGGTTTTATCTCCCATTGGTTTGGTTTTTGTACAGGACAAGCTATGAACCACATGTGGAGACATTGAAACACTTCACTTCTAACCGAAGTTGGTGCTGACGATTTCATTCAGGAGGACAATGAAAGCTCCACGACTAAACCATTCAGCTCAGAGAACAAAACTCCATCAAAATCATCCACCTGAGCTACAAATCTTCTCCACCATCGCAACCAATGCATATCCTAGGCCTGTTAATAAATGAAAACGTATATTTAAATACCTTCAAGATAAATGGCGAATGTTAATATAAAACAGTGTCATAGTGTATAAAGTACTCAACCTGTTAAGTTATTTTGTCTCATATACATTCATTCCAGAAATCATCAAGTATCAACATTTCTTTATCTAAACGTGTTGATTAAAACCATAAAACATAAACCTGTGTAAGTGGTAAACTCTATAGAATAGTAAGCAAACATGGATAGTGGCTAGCATTAGAATCTAGGACGTGCGTTTCGTCCTATTTGAGACACGTCAGCTGGATGTACCTACATCTCAGAGTTGATGTTCACTCACGCACAGTATGCACATATGCCAATTAGAGACTAACCAGTTGCAGTCATAAACATCAATGGTAAGATTCAAACAAACAATACCAAGTGAATCTATAAAATAATGTTTTGATCAAATGATTTCTTGAAATCGATCAATCAATTAAAAAAAAACCATTCCAAGTGCTTTATATCACTTCATTACATCATAAAATCTTGTTCTATTATCGATTTCAATCGATTGCATCATTACGTGTCGTTTTTCCTTTTTTTTAAATCGATAATCTTATCTTAACGAACTGAGCTTTAATTATCAGAAGGTATTTTGTGGAGATTTAGTATGTTTCATAGTTGAAAGCACAAACCCCCTTCTGATAATTAATATAATCATATGCTCACTAGTGACTTCGGGAAGTACATCCAGGAGCTCTAGTGAGAAGCAGTGACCAGTGGAGTTCTAACCACGTCTGTCGTGAGATAGGAACTCACTGATGACAATTGGTGAATGGTTGCTCAACTTCGTGGATCAGTTGAAGTTAGACATTAACACCGTTGGATGCCAGCTCAGTGGTCTATCGGTTAAGGGCTCTGGCCCGAGACTGGTAGGTCCTGGGTTCGAATCTCGCGAGGCGAGGTCCTGGATGCGCACTGCTGAGGAGTCCCATAATAGGACGAACTAAGCTTTGCTTACTTTATTCATATTTATTATTAGAGTTTATTTATATATTTGAACACATAAATATTGGTACAAAGGGGCCCCAGATATATATGCGCTACACAAAACAATGAGAATGGGAAAAGTAAAGGGGTAAGATGTATATAAAAAATAAAAATAATAAGATTAATGATGAGGGAAACTGAAATGTACAACCAGAAGAACTCTTTCAGTTAAGAAAGTTATAACCACTCTTTATGAAGAAAGTAAAAGAAGGTTACAGAAGGATCGCCACTGGCTTCTACTCTGAGCCATATCTGACAATGTCTCTAGGGACTGCGTTGCACCATCTCTCCGACCCCAGACAGGGAGTCGTGAAGGACCAACAGAAGCCAGCCCTTTGCAGCTTTCTTTCATACCAAGACACCATGTCATACACTGACCACCTCTCCACTTTTTCCAACCAGTCCCAGAGTCTTCAAATAATGCACGAGGTGGTATTCTCTGCGAAGACATTCGTAGAACGTGGTCGAGGCACCGAAGTCGATGTTTCAAGATGATGACACCAATTGGATTATCGTTTCTGCGCCTGAAAACACGATGCCGAACCTGTGCATTACTAACATGGTGTTGCCACTGGATGTCAGCAATCCTTCGGAGAAAACGATGATCAAACACAGAGAGTCGTCTAACATCCTCAACTAGGAGAGGCCAGGTTTCACAAGCATAGAGTAAAGCTGCTCTCACCGACGCGTTGTAGATCCGACCTTTTACAGCCAGAATAACATCACGAAGGCGCCAAAGATGGCCCAGATTGACATAAGCCGCTCTGGCTTTCATTATACGTGCATTAATCTCATCACTCACGTCATCACCAGCACTTATGCAGCTACCTAGATACACGAACTTCTCAACTACTTCAATCTGCTCACCACCCAGGCTGAGTACAGGATTAGAATTCTGCTAGTCTTGTAGGAGTACTTTGAACTGCGAAGGTGTATTTTATGATTTATTTATATTGCGCAACCGTTTGTTTCTAACTCACTGATGTTTTGTTACTATCGCACCGTTATAGCGTTGGAGATGTTAGATCCCCAGAATTCACTTGGTAAATGACTTTTTTTGTAATTTTATTTCGAAGATTTGAATTTCTTTGTTTTCGCGCCAAAAGCACTATTTTCACCTTTATGTCGTATTTCCCACTAGGGAAAATCTTAAACGCTATTCATCCATTGTATCTTTTAGTATGCTATTTTATTTTATTTTATTTGAACACACAAATATTGGTACAAGGAAGCACCAGATATATATGCGCCGCACAAATCTCATTTGATTTGTGTTAGGGCTGTGATACTGACCAGGCGCCCAGACCGAAACAGGTGGTTTTCTTAGGGGGCCACACCTCGAGTCTTCGAACTAAAGGTCTGATCCACTAGGCAGTGGAGCATCGTGAGGAGATGCAGTCCTATGGTAGCGGGTGACTGTTATATCCCCCGGTGAATTACGAATGGTAACTTTAAGGTCTATTTATGGATCAATGTAATATGCCTATTTCCTATTGTACAATTATTATGTAACTGAACTATTCATATTCGTATTTCTCTTATCATTAGCTTTATTTTGACCTTGACTTATTATCATACGATTCTTGAGTTATAATCAGTTTATTGATTACTTTGGGTTATATAAAAACCCAGTGTGTTTGTAAATAATGATTCATATTGTCGAGGCTGTTATTTGTGTTCTGGACTTAACTGGCTGGGCTAGGCAGAAAGCAGGGCCGATACGCAATCAAGACTGCTCGTACGATTTTATGCATCACTGCTCCGATCGATAATCACTATTCTCTCATTGGCACGAACGCAACTATACGTTATAACAGTGACCAACGATTGGTTCATACGCCATTTGTTCCTTCAGGATACTGGAGCCCATGTGCACCATTGGTTTGGAATCAGGGTTTTCCAACTCTCCTAGGTGGACTATCCGTGTCCACTAGTCTATGCTATTTTGTAACGTTTCCGAAGGACAGTTTTATGCTGTATATATACGTTTGATTTCTTCCTGTTTTGATTGCTGCTTACGGAATATATATTCCCCACTTCCAACTTGGACTTCTTACTCTAGTTAGCGGGGCCTGGGACAATGAATTAGAATAGCCTATTGTGTCACTGTGTCTTTAATCTTCATTCCGTTTACCGAGTAAGGTGGATTCGTATTAACATATCATATAGAATGTTCTTACATATTAGATACATATTCGTAATATTGCATTTAATCTCATAAAACATAAATATATAAATGAAGATTATTCTTTTCAGATTCTACAATTATATATATCTAAATTAATAATCCAAAAAGTAGTCAAGTTTAAGGCAAAATGAATCGTCTAAAAAAAAAAAGTTATAGCCAATTCAACATTAACGATTTGATTTTCTTTCATATTGTAAACAATCCTAAATTCAAATGGGATAATTTTAAACGATATAATTCGTCTTAAATCTGATCATTATTTGGATCATTAATTTGTATATCGAATTGTAGAACTTGAAGAGAATTTATTGAAAAGAATATTTTTCATTCATAGAATTATGTTTTAATATGATACGAATTTCTCAGTGTTTAATCTATTAGGTTCCTTTCCATCCTCGCAGATGCAGACTATTGTAACCAATGGGTGGAGATACTGTGTGACATGGCTCAGAATCGATTACAATGGCGTAGGTGTATACACTCTTTATCTTCCCTTAAACCTTGAGATTAAAATTGCTTCATATCTGTCTTCCTTCCAATACTATATCTATATATACAACCTATCTTTTATGTACTACCACCACTAAAAAAACTACTTCTATGAATTTGGTGTTCATCTTGTCTGCTAATGAGTTATGGCAATTAAGACCGATGCATATATGTGCCTGGTCCTAGGTTTTAGCTGACTAACTGACTGACTCCATCCTCGCTATACTATGCTGATGTGTGTTCACAATTTTTTCCAGTTAAATTCGTTTATGTATATAATTAAACCCAATTTTTCGTTGTGATTTTTAAATATTACAATCTGTGAACGGTTGATGAGAACCCATTGAAATAAAATAAGATGGATTTATCTCTCTTTTGAATTTTTGTTCCCGGTCTCTTCATGATATATTAATATCAATACTAATACTAATACGCCCCCAAATGCCCTGGTACGGCCGAGAGTGGAGGATTCCGCTCTCCCTCTCGAAATGTTCGCACATGGCCACGTGCATACAACCACTGCCAAGGAAATCGTACTCACTGCCTTCTCGCAGCATAACTGTTGTTTACGAAATTGAGAGGACGAAAAACGAATGTCCGGCGCTATAACCGGGTCGGTGGACATGGAAATTTCACCTAGGGGAGTTGGAAAACTCTCATTCCAAACGAATGGTGCGCATGAGCTCCAGTATCCTGAGGGAACAAATGGCGTATGCACCAACTGTTAGTCACCGGCTACCATGGGACTGCATCTCCTTACAATGCTCCACTGCCTTGTGGATCAGACTTTAAGGTCAAAGGTTCCGGGGGTTGCCTTCTAAGAAAACCACCTGTTTCAGTCTGGACACCTGGTCAGTATCACAGCTCTCACACAAATCAAATGAGATTTGTGTGGCACATTTGTATCTGGTGCCCCTTTGTACCAATATTTGTGTTTAAATAAATAAATAAATACTAATACTAACAATACCAGTAATAATAATATGACTTCACATGAAATTGGTTACTACTCAGTGATAAAAAAGTCATTTGTAAAAATACTTGATTACCAAATCTAGAAATATTTTGGTTATATTTTGAACCAACAGCTCTGTTATTGAAGAACAAATACTTTAACCACTGGAACGCCGCTCCACACACAAAAAAACATTTATAAGCAAAGATGGATAGTGGCTAGCAGTGGAATCCAGTTGGACGCGCGTTTCATCCTATTTGGGACTCGTCAGCTGGATGTGCCTGCATCTCAGAGTTGATTTTCACTCTGGGACTCGAACCCAGTACCTTTAGCTTCAAACGCCATCGCGTTATCCCCTCGGCCACTGAGTCCTGATAGCCACTTGCTTGTGCGATGGGAGTGAAGTCTAAATTCATTTAGTATTGTTTGTTTGAATCTTCCCATTGATGTTTAGGTATGCAACTAGTCAGTCTCTAATTGGCATATGTGCATACTGTGCATATTGCCTCGATATAGCCTTAATTCACAAGCATTATAAGCAAAGATGGATGATGGCTAGCAGTGGAATCGACGCAATACACAC